>NW_020884891.1:5191407-5275087 GCF_003945725.1 Corapipo altera | reverse complement strand
GCTTTGTTCGAGGTGCGGGGTGGAACCAATGCTCAGAACTTCAAAGCTCCCCTGTGTCATCCAGCCCGGGGCCTGGATGCAGCCTTTTTCACCAGCGATTAGACACGTAGGTAGGTAGAGGAGCGGAAATGCTGGGCCGGGCCCCTCCCCGCCCCCCCCGCCAGCCCCTTTGTGCTCCCTGCCACAACCCCGGCCAGGAGCAGCCCGGCCTTTTTGCCTGTATTATTCTCACCATCTCCCTGACAGGCATAGTAATATATAGAGCTATCTCAAGCTGGGACTGTTTGAATGAGGAGAGATTGAAAAAAAAATAATATTTAGAATGAGATTTGAAGTGTCTCACCGGAGCTTCATGCTACAAACTTCTGCTTCAGGAGGGTGTGGGGATGGAGGAGCCAAAATTGCAGCCAGGGAGAGGGAGGCTGCCCGGGCTGCCCACAGGAGGAGGGAGAGCTGAGCTGCATCGCTGTGTATGTGTTGTCATCACTTAATACACATTATCCAGGAGAGTGGAGTGTGTTAGTGATCAGATGGGACTCTCCTACTGCTGCATTTAAAATGGTTTTTTTACTTTGACTCAGCAAGTCGTCTGATGGGGGGATGAGCATCACCCTTTAAGAGCTGAGATCTAGTTAAATATTTTCAGCATAAAAACCCCAGGCAATGTCTTTGTAGCCACAGCAATGATATTTCACTGTATCATATTCCCAGAAGAGTTATGTCCTGGATCACTATCACTGGTCACAGTCTAGCCATATTTAAGGGGAGGGGGAGGAAAGCAAATATTCTTTTTTTGTTCGTTTGTTTTAGTTAGACTTTTTTTTCTTCGTTTTGCTTGTGGGGATTCACAATGTATTTTCTTAAGAGTGTCTACTCTTACTACTATGTAAAGATTGTCAGTCTGGAGCATCATAAAGAAAATGTATCTGAAACACTTGCTCAGTGGAGTCTCAGAGGCACTAGGCTGTCCAAAAGTGTTAATGCAGGCAAGCTGCTACTAAAGGAGCTTTTGCAGCTCCATCAGACGTATTAATTTTGAAGGGTGTTTCTTTGAGCATTAAGCCTTTCTCATGCTACATGCTGTTGGCACTCTTTTGTCTTACAAACCTTTTAAAATTTATCCCAGGACACTTCAAGTTGAGGCTTTCTCTTTTTTTGGGGGGCAGGGGTTTTTTTGACACTGCCTGTTTTCTGTCTTAACTCGGTAAACTAAGAATGGATGAAGGGCTGGGTGAGAATTTCAAACTCCCTGCAGGATAGTTTGGGAGAAGATGATATGGAAAGAGGAAAAACAAAAGCACATGTTGCCAAATGTATGCATATTTTACATCGCCATTTTGTATAGTAAAAGGGGCTGTTTTGTGTGTATTTTCAAGACATAGAGGGATTAAAAGTATTCAAATACTTTGGCAACTCTGGCACACTCTTTTTTTTTCTGTCATAAAGCACTTGTTCTGTAACTGATTTGGACAGTTATTAAAGAGTAGTGGGTTTACTAGTTATAATAAACAATTTTCATGGTTACCAAGGTGATGTTACTAGAAAATTCAAAATACATTACAAAGGAAGTTTCTTTGGAATGAAAGCAGAGGTGTATTGGGTAACTGCTGTTTAAATATGTGATTTTTAGGAAGATTAGGACTTGATCTGGAGCTGATGCAAGCAGATCTAGTGACCCTGCACCAGGGATGCCCATGGCACTGCACCTGCTTATGGCTGGGGGGGAATCTATCCTTTGGCTCAAACTCGTGTCCATTCACAACCCACATCTCAGCACATCCCTCTGAGGATGTGAACATCCATGCAAACCCCCCTGGCCTGCTTGTCCTTGTGAATGATTGTAAGTCCCCAGTGGAGGACACTGGAGTCAGCTGGAGCTGCTGATTTTGTGGAGCTTTAGATCCAACCCCTGGACCGATGCAAATATTTCTGGTTCGCACCGTCATGAGTCCTGAATGTATTTTCTGGTTCTGCCACCAGCAACAGCAAATATCACAGATAGGTATTTATAGGTACATATTCAACAAAAGAAAGAAAACTGATTTCCTATGGTTGTACTTTATAAATGAGTTATGTTATGATAATTCATATTGGTGATGGTTTTAAAAGAAAGAGGGAAGGTTTAGATTGGATATCGGAAAGAAATTGTTAACTGTGAGGGTGGTGAGGCCCTGGCACAGGTTGCCCAGAGAAGCTGTGGCTGCCCCATCCCTAGAAGTGGATGTGGCTTGGGGAAACCTGGTCTAGTGGAAGTTGTCCCTGCCCATGGCAGGGGATTGGAATGAGATGATCCTTAAGGTCCCTTCCAACCCAACCCATTCTATGAGTCTGTGATATTGCCAGTCTTTGAGGTTTGTTGGGATTATCATAAAGTTCTGGGCCATGTATTAGAATCTCCACTTTTGGGGTCAAAAACATGATTTGGAGAAGTAAAAAGTCAGAAACTTTAAAAAGAATTATATACATTCTTCAGAAGGAGCTGTGTGATTTCTAAGTTTAGTTTATCAGTCAGGAGACGGGAAATTAACGTTCCCAAGACCTGAACTCCCCAGCCTCCCTCGTGTCTCATGCACATCAGGCCGTGGCTGCTGCAGATGGATGAAGACAGAGGCTGCTTCAACGGGTTGTTCTCCTAGAGGGAAAATCTCAGCCTCCAGTGTGGTGGTTGGTGTCTGAGAGAACCTGGAGGAGCTGACATGGAAAGGCTGCCTGTTCAGTGTCTGCTCTATAAATAGTGCTATTAAATCTGACTTTTAAAAGCACTGAAAAGTCCTGTGAGACAAGACACGCAGCCAGGAAGCACTTATGGCTGGGGCGTGTCTGCCTACCAAGGTGAAATGCTGAAGCATCTGCTCCTCAGCTGCTCTGAGGGTGCTGTAAAGCCCAGAGAAATCACAACCCCCCCATCCCTGTAACAGGACTTCTCCTGCCTGTCTGCTGCCAGGGTGGTGGGACAGCTTGGGAGGATTGGCAGGCACCAACTCACATCTGGGCTGTATCTTCAGCATTCAGGTTCTGGCCCCCCAGAAGTTGGTGTATCCACCCTAATCAGCAACACCTTGGTTTAATATGCACTGAAACAGGTTTTCCATGCTTTGTATTTAAAGTGCAATATGGAGAACATATTAATGTTCTTGAGTAAAGTCTATTTGGGAAGGAAAATGCCAACCAAGTGTGACCGAATCCATGTGAAAAGGAAGTAACTCCTTTTTTTCCATCTCAGCAGAGCTGTCCCAAGGCCAACATGGTGAGGAGCATTGAAGGAATTAAAGCAAATCTAAAATATTCAAGTTCACTAATCAAAAACATTGTTACATCTCTCTAGTGGTAAAATAGCAAGCTGCAATTTCTGCTCCTTTCTTCAGAGGCCCTGCGTTACCTTGAAGGGATTGAGAGGATTAATGGACTAGAAGGTAACAGACAAGGGGTGCAGAGAGCTTCAGATAGAGGTGTGTGACCAAGTTATCAATTAAAGTAAATATAAAAACATCAGTAGTGCATAAAAGTCATATTTTAACTAGAGACAGCACTGCCTGTTTGGAGTTAGCAGTTTGCTTTCCAGCTTCTTTACACCTTGTTTTTCTCAGACTTGTGTTTTGAGTATGTAGAGCTGCAGGACCCACTCATCTGTTGGTTCTTTAAGAAACACTCCTGCATCGGGTGGCAAAAGATGTTAGAGGGAGAGAGATGGACTCTTGATCTTCATGCCATCCCCTTTCAAATGGGGAAATTTAGGAGTTTCTTCTGAGGGAAAATACTCACAGATGGAATGATTGTTAATATACCACTTTCTGAGGGTAAACAGTTTCTTGTTGCTCACCTGGAATTCTCCTTTATCTCACTGTTTTGCTTCTCTCTCCCCCCTGGGGAGCATACACGGTTTCGGTGTTTATCGTCTCTGAGCTGAGCTCCTGAGGGGTTGTTGCAGGCAAGTTTTGCTGCAAAGAGCCTGAGGGGATGAGGGTGGGCTGTGGGTGCTGGAGCAGTCCTGTCCCCAACAGCTGAGCTTCTTGGGAGCAGCAGTGCTGAGGCTCTGGGTTTGGGTGTCCCTGTGGGGAGAGGGACTGGAGAGGGAAGAACTGCCTCCTCAGGGAGCACCAGAATGGGGAAAACTTGAGACTGTCTCCAAACCCCCTCACCAGCTCGTGCCGAGGGACATGGTGCCTTGTGATGTCCCACTGCAGCTCTGCAGAGGGG
The DNA here is from genome assembly GCF_003945725.1 of Corapipo altera. NCBI lineage: Eukaryota > Metazoa > Chordata > Aves > Passeriformes > Pipridae > Corapipo > Corapipo altera. The sequence continues at coordinate 5,270,890 of NW_020884891.1, read as the reverse complement.
CAACTGTGGGGACAAGGTTTCTCAGGGTGACAGCTCAGCAGAGCTGTCCCAAGGGCAGCATAGTGAGGAGCATTGCTACTGGGACCCTGCTGCTCCCCTGGGGGAGCAGGCACACCTTGGGACGCACAGGCACAGCCTGTGGTGGCTTTGGTTGCCGCCACATGGTGTTGTCACCTCCTGACTCATCTTTGGTGAGCTCAGCAGAAAGAAGGGATGAGCCCGGGCTGGTCCCAGCCCTGTTGCCAGCTTCTGCCTGGGAGGTGACTGTTTCTGTGCTTGCAGGGTCTCATAAACTGAGAGGGCAAAGCCATTTCTTTCCTCTCCATTCCTGTGCTGCTTCCTGAGGCCCATTTCTCCAGCAGTCAGCTCCTCCTGCCCCCCTCTTTCCCTGCTTTCTGGCAACCGTGTGGCTTTAAAGTGGCCAGAATAAAGCAGTCCCCAGATAACTATTTGGTATAAGCAAACCATCCGGCTTTAATGGAATTACCTCAGCCCTGCTAGTAAATAATTTATAGGAGGCAGTAAATAAAATATGTTTCTGTGTTCCTAAAAAAAAAGTTTGTCAGGCAGCAATGGCCGCTGGGGGAGAGTTAACCCAGAACTTGCCCCACCACAGAGATCCTGGGCAGGAATGGATCCTCGCCAGAGGAATGGGACCTGGTGGGCAGAGCATCCAAGCACAGAAGAACTTTGGGGAGGGGGGGTTCAGAAAATCTGTGCTCTGGGAAAGGATCTGAGAGTCAGTTTGCTGAGCCTGTGTGTGTCTGTCTGTCTGTCCATCCAGTGGGGCACTTCCGAGGTTGCCTCCTGGTAGCCTTGACCGTGAAACCCGAGCCCGCACCGCTTGACCTGAATTTCCGAGGCACCCGCTGCAGCCCCGCAGTGTCACCGAGCCCCGATTGAAACCCGACCTCTGTCACTAATGGCATTAACGGGAGCTGCGGGGCCAAGGCAGGCGGCAGCCTGGGGGTGCCAGGAGGACCTGGGGAGAGATGCTCGGAGGGGGATACAGGATGCCTGGGGGGCGAGGATGAAGGATACTCAGAGGGGCAAGGATGGAGGGCTGCAGCGTGGGGATTGTGGGATACAAAGAGGGAAGGATGAAGGGTGTCTGGATGGAGGGGTGCCCGAGGGGTGCATCAGGGTGATGTGAGTTGCCTGGGTTTGAGGATGAAGGGTGCCCAGAGAAGGCTAGATGAAGGGGAGTCTGGAGGGGTGCAAGAGGGGGATGGTGGATGAGGGATTCCTGGGTTGGAAGATGAAGGGTATCCAGAGGGTATTGTATGGAGGGATGCCTAGAGAGGGGTATGAAAGATGCCTGGGTGTGAGGATGAAGGGAGTGGGACGTGTGGAGGGGTGGCTGGAGGGGTACACCGAGGGGGATGAGGAGTGCTTGGCGGGGGAGGATGAAGGGTACCCAGAGGACGGTGACTGTCGGGGTGCCAGGATGGAAAGGTGTGCACGGGGAGGGGTTCAGGGCTAGCTGCTGTGGCCCGCTCCCCTCCCGCTCCCCTCCGCGACTGTGTCCCCCCGGGGATGCTCTGCCCGGCGGCGCCGCGGCCGCGGCTCGTCCCGGTCCCGCCCGGTCCAGCCCGGCCCTGCCCGGGGGGAGCCGCAGCCGGTCCCCCGCTGGCGTGGGGGAGTTCGGGCCGGGGAAGGCGGCAGCAGAGATTTACGATGCGGGAGGACAGAGCGTGAAAGCAGTATATCATCATCAGGTTGGGCTGAAAGAAAGAAAACATATCTTCAACAAAAAGCGGGGCTTCGCAATTCAGCTGCGTTGTTAGGACAACGCAAACTATCCTTGAAATGATTAGTTCCACTTCAAAGGCATTTACATTCAACAGGGGCAGACGCAGCCTCTTTTTATGTCGCCAGAGGAGGAGGAAAAAAAATAATAATAATAAAAAAAAAAAAAGGCAAGGAGGAGGTGGGGAGGCTTTGTGCTAAAGAGAGTCATATGTTTGCTTCTTCTATTTATTTTTCCTCATTCAGGGGACACTTGTGTAAGACAAACAGAGTGCTCGCAGCCGCGGGGCTCTGGGGCCTCTGGCCGGGGAGGTGGGCAAGGAGTGGCCAGGCAGACGGCTCGGGGGCTGCGCTCGGATTCCCCCAGCCCTTCCAAACGGGAAGCAAAAAGACAACAGGAAAAAAAAAAAGGCGAAAAAAAGAAAAAAAAAATTCCTTGACCTCAAGAGCTGTCTTTCCTGAGACATCTATTATTAACTTGAGGAAGCGTGACATATGTTTGGTTGGATCACAAAGACTCAGGGTATCCTGGCAGACTTTGGGAAAGATTTGAAGACTGAGATGTCTCCACTCTGCTCGGGAATTGGCTCCCATGTGATGGCCTAGGCTGGGAAGAAGTTTTTGCATCTGAAATCATGTATCTAAACTGCTTCCCAGAGGCTTCTGCATGGGAAAACACATTTGGTGTGTTTCAGGTTATCCTGAATGGCACAGGAAAGAACATAAAAGAGAAAGATTCTGGGATTAGTGCAGAGGCAACATTTACCATCTGCTTATGGCTTTCCCAAAACCCAACCTATCTCCCTTTCCCCTTATTCTTATATCCAAATGAACTGAGATATCTCTCCTATTTCAAAGCACATCACTTATTATAGCTCCCAAATTACCTACTGGTAGTGTTCCCATCATGCTCAGTGTTGGAAGTCAAAAAAGCAAGCATAAAAAAATTAAAATACATACTATAGGACATATGTGGAGACTTATCTGTTCTAATGGAGGAATTCCCCATCACCTGAAATGTGTTCCACCAACACACGTGCATGTGTTTGTGGGGAGGAGGCTTTGCTCTCTCCTTCTGTTCCTGTTGCTGATTTCTGCCTGACATTTTGTAGCTCATCCTTGGGTTAGAACTCATCATTCTGTTGGAGAAGGAAATTGAAATTGTAAAAGATCCTGGGCAACAGTTTTCTAAAATATTTTGTCTCCCACAGCTATCTCAACGCATATGAACTGAATTATTCTCAATACTGGTGCTGATCAAAAATCTTTCTTTCAAGTCACTTTTGTGGGGAGGTTAACACTTTGCACATTTGAAACCTAACAACTCTATCTGTTTTTTTAAAAAAAAACCCACAGATTTTTTAAGGTGTTGTGAACATTTTAATACCTGCACCCACAAATTCTCTGCTCTAGCTCTCTTGGGAAGCCAGAGATGAAGTTGGCCCAAGCTTTATGAAATAAATAGCAATGTACAAGTTAATGTTTGAAAATGAAATCCTTATTCCAATCAAGCTGTAGCTAAAGTCAAGGTTTAACTGTTCCATGATCCTTGTTTTAGGTTATGAACATGCATGTGAGTCATTCCTGATCAATCCAAGAAATTCCTTTCCTTCCCTCCCCCCTCCCCCTTTCCCCTTTTCCTCTCTTATTTTTCATCAGTCTTTTTCTGATAGTCATAGGGAGGCTCAAACAAGGAGACTGGGAGATGTCAGCACTCACTTTCAGTTAGTTTCATCCAGATTTTGGTCATCTCAGATATTTTGTTCGCTCTGGAGAACTGTGACCCAGAAGGACTAGTTTGGTGCTGGGTCTTTTTTGGACAGTCTGGGTTGAGAAATCATGTGCTGCAGCCGCCAGCACATAGAGATCAGAAATGGGCCTTTCTGTGACATCAGCTCTCGTGGTGGTGTTGGTGACCGGAGAAATGTGGCCAAAAGGGTGGCAGTGGCTTTAGAAAGAAAAATGGTAACATTTTTTTATTTTAGAATGTGAATGCCAGAGACCTGGTGCTTGGGAAAAAGGAAGAAAGAAGAAACTACAAAAATCCTAATAAAAAGAAGATACTCTTGAAAATTAATAAAAAAGGGATGGTCTTGAAAGTAATATTGAATTGAGGAGGGAGATGGGAGAAGTACTGGCTGCTACACTGTGTGAGGGGCACCAGAGCTCTAAGATGAAGCTGCCAGCACTACCAGCTTGAGACACGTTAGTCAGTGGTGTTAGTTTTCATTCCTAAAGATAAAGATATGTTTTCAGTCAGAAAAATGCATTTTTATTGAATTCCCTGCAAGCTCATACTTTTAAAATGTGTTTTCCATTTCTGACTTTCTTGTTTTATGAAACACTGGAAACACGAGAGCTTTTCAAATATCCCCGAGAAATGTGGGAGCTTTATATTTGTTCTGTCATTTACTCTGTCATTTATAGAGGTGTTATCAGGAAACGAATGCTGATGTGTATTTTAGTTCTACAGCATCTTCTGACGTGGACCTTTCCCTCCTCCTGAGTTTTGTTGTCATTCTGACACCCTGTCCCTAAAATATTGGTGAGGTTGCTGGGGCCTCTTGGCTGCAGGAGGGAGGGGAGCATCTCCCCTCAGGACTCCCAGGTTTGGTGGGAGAGGGATTTTTGGGAGGCTGGGGACTCAGCAGGATAAGGCTGAGTGAGCCAGTAACATCTTGTGTTCCCTGAGCTCAGGAGTAGTCATTTTGGTTTGTTTACCTCAGCTGATCCATTCCTATCCATGGTGTTAACTAAGACCAGCTTTGGTTTCATAGGTGGGTGAAGTGGCTGTGGCATAATCCAAGGTGTGTTTTTGGGGAATAGGAACGAGGCAGTTGGTGAGAAATGTACCTAGTTACTCCAGGTCCCTTTGCAGATCACAGCCTCACTGGTAGCGATACAAAACTTGGGTGAACAGGAAAATCCTCCTGGATTTGGAGTTCAACCCAAAGACCCAATGCTGTGCTCTGGTGTCCTCACACAGGGCAAGCAAAGACTCAGAGGACCAGCGTGGAGGGGGAGTGGGCCAGGTGAGGAACGCCCTTCCCCATGTGGTCTCTTCCCCCCTTGTTATCCCCTTGTCTTTCCCTTTCTCTGATTTTTGTGTGTGTGCGTGTCTCCCTCCCCTCCTTCTTGTCCGCGCTGCTCCTCTCCCATTCTTGTCTCGCTCCACCCTCCGTTTCTCTTGTCTGGCTGCCCTCCACCCCTTTTGTCCTGCTCGGCTGCTCGGCATCGCTTTTGTGTGCTAATAGCAGCCGACTGCCACTGACTCAAAGGATCCCAACGCCGCTGCCATCGCCCCCCGGCTTTTAATTCCTCTGCTGAGGACCAAGGAGGCTCCTCCGTAGCGGCCCCCTCGCCGTGCGCCGTGGCCAATGCCCGCTCCTGGGATTTGTTTGCGGGTCCCCTCTCGCTGGGTTCAGCATCTCGGCCGTGACTTCCAGGCTCTGGAGAGGACAGTCCTGGCGGCCAGTGCTCCATTCCCCCCCAGTTAGCTTGGAGAGCCGATGGGGAGGGTGGTGACAAGGTAAACTGGAGATGCAGTAAGGTCTTCCAGGCTGTTTTGGCCACACTGAGGCATTCCTGGAGGTGCTGGCACTCGTGTGGCAGGAGGCAGGGGAGAGGACTTTTGCCTCCATGGTGATGTAGGTGCCCCTCTCTCCAAGATTCTCCAACCCCTTTGTCTCCATCCCCACCAGAAGTATTTCTTACTTTGTGTAACGTTCTGCTTAAAACATTCTGTGGGAGCTTTTCCTTTGAATGTATGGAATTTGCTGTTTAGTGTTGCAGGAGCTGGTGGCTCAGAGCAGGCTCTGGGAACTGGCCTTTCCTGTCTCCGAACGCATCCCCATGGTGTGCAGGGGGCTCATCCTTGGACTCCTCGAGGCAGGAGCACTCCCCTCCATTTGGGAATTGGGTGCTTGTGGGGCAGCAGGTGACATTGTGCATCGGTGGCTCATTCCTACCACACACTTTGCCCCTCACCTTCCCAGTACCTGCCTGGCAGCAGCTTTGCCAGGTGCTCCTCCCTGAATCCCACAAACTGCAATTCTCACAGGAGCCATAGTTGCCCCTTTTCCCCCGTGGTGACAGCATGCCACATGCTTTATTGCTCCTCTCCCTCCTGGGAAGCCTCTGATTGCTCTCGGGAGCCGCCACGCTCGGCCGAGCACATCCCACATCCATCCCGGTGCGCGGGCGGGCGGGTTCCCCCTCTTGGAGCAGGGACAGGGACGCAGGGCTTTGGTTTGCGTGGCAGCGTTTTCGTGGCTGGAAAATGTTTGTTGCAATTCGGTGTCACATTTGTTTTTCTAAGAGCCACATTCTCTGCCCTGCTTTTGTCCCGGAAAGCTCCAGGCTGTGGCTGTGTGTCTGTACCGAGTTTGGCAGAAACCTGCCTCGTCCTCCCAGCCCCAGGAATGGCAGGATGCTGTGTGGGGATGCTGCGTGTCAGCCAGGCAATGCTGAGACCTTTAGTACTGGCTGCGAGGAAGGCAGTAAGGGGCGATGGAACCTGCCTCTGGTAAATGCAAAAGAGTGGCAGAAAATGCTAAGGAGGCTAAAACGAAACAGTCAGTTATCAGAATGATTCTTTCTAATGAAATAAACCAGTGTCTCTTCTAAAAGGAAAATCTTGAAACTCAAGTGGTATTTCTTTGTGGCCACATATTTCCTCTGAAACTGTGTAGGGTTATTTGTAAGTAGTCCATGCATTGCAGCTGCACTTAGATTTAAAGGGGGCAAGAACAAGAGTGAGTAAATGCATTTTTCCTAATCACTCACCCTTTTCAAGGCTTGTTTGAAACATTTTTCCCTGATACTGTCTTTTCTTTTCTTTGAAGAGCACAAGTGAAAAAAAAAACCAGCAGAGATAGAGGGAATAAATGCTAATGAGATGTTAAATTAAGTATTTGTATTACACACTACTGGATCTCATTTGTACACCTGAATAAACATAGCTAGAGTAAAAATAAAAATATTTATGTTTATAAATGTATGTATAGAGGTATAGACTGGGATATAGCTTGCTTGAGAGTTTATGGATGTGTGAATGTGCTTTTGCATGTACAGGTAAGTGGAGAGAGAGAGACAGAAATCCACCTGTGTGCTGCTGTAGCTTTTCTTTGCAGATGGGTGGGCTTCAGTGAGCGAGTCCCTCTGTCCCTGATCCACCCTACGGGTTGCTCTTTCTTTAAAAGATAAACAAAGCTCCCTTAAAACCCACTGTAGGTTGAGACAAAACAAGGCAGATGCTAATGAACACCAAGGGGTTTGAGAACCCCGAGGAGGAGCTGTGTGCAGGTTTCCACAGCACGCTGACCTTTTGTGTGAGTGCTTCACCCTGCCACAGAGTCAGCCTGCGTGACCTTCTGGAGCGTGCAGGAGTTGCAATGTCCTGGAGAGAAATCCTGTCCCTGACGAATCCAGTGCAGCATCCCGATGCCAGCCAGAGACAGCATAGGTAGCACTCGCTTTCCTGGAGATCACACACCATCAGTGCTGTCAGAGAAGAATATAAAAGCCTGTTTTTATTAATCTAGTACAGCCTTCTACGTATTAAAAAATAGTTGTGCTATTAATAATGAATTTGTCACATTTCTCTGTCAGTTCCAATTTGTGTTACTTCCCAGCTGGCAGCAGGCTTTGTCAGCAGTGCAGTGTGAGCTGGCAGACCTCTCACCTGGCACCTCAGCATCTCTGCTCTGCCCCGTGCCCTGTGGGCAGCCCCCAGGACACCTGGGTGTTGTCTCCCAGGGGCTCCATCCCTCCTACCTTCTGGAACAGTGCCCTGGTTCTTAATGCCATAAGGAAAGGGAGACTGGCTTGGCTGGCAAATGCAGTCTGAAGGTGTTTTCTATTCCTTGGGAGAATAAAAACAATCAGAATGATCAATACTCAGGTTTTTAAATAAAATGACTAAGGTTTTTTTTTACTCTGAGTGGTTAAGTAGTTGAACATGGATGTCACTAAGTAACTGGTAAGGCAGTTACTTAAACATTCCCAAATAAATCTGCTTTTCCTCCACTGAGATCAGATTTGGCTTTGAAGTGATGGAGCACAGGGGATTGCATCAAACACCTGTTATGACCATCAGCATCTCTTGGCAGCAGCCATTCTGGCAGTGGGAATGGTGAGCTCTAGCCTATGACTGAAACATCCCATCATGTTGCCCTTCTTGGAGCAGGTCTGATGGACCTGATGTGTTGTGGGACACTGTCCAGAGTCCTGGGGAGACCAGAGTGGGTATGTGACTGCTGCTTGTCTTCTTCTGTTTCAGCATTTGCTGTAAGAAATGGCAAATGCTGAATGGTACCTCTGACTTGTCATTTCCAATGAACAGCCCATTAAGTCTAGAGTTGTCTCTTTGGTTGTCTCTTGCCATGAGATCTTTTCAGTCTGGTTTCAGAAGGAGGTGAGGCTCTCACTTCTGAGCTGCTGGTCTGTCCCTGTTCCCCTGCTTTGCTAACTCTGAACCCACAAATCGGAGACTTTCATTAACCGTGCTGATCCCACGAGTGGTTGGTATTGCCCTCGAAATCACAATTCAGGCTGTGCAACTTTGTGGGAATGGCTTAAAAACCTTGAAACAGAGAAAAAAATATTAAGGAAAAAAAAAGAAACTGGACTGAGGTTTGATTTTTCTCTGGATCCTTTGAACCCACAGGGATGCAGTGCAAGGGGATATAATAAAGGGGTGATGAGATGGCATGTTCCCTGGTACCTGCTGCGATACAGCCTGGAAAGGCACCTTCAGCTGTGGAGGCAGTGCGAGCCTCAGTGGCTGTGCTCTGCTCACACCATTTTGTGCCACGAGCACCTTCCCAGGCACACCTATTACTGCACCTCACCCTTGGCACAGCCAGGGTATGGCAGCACACAAGGCACCATTAAACAGACATTACAGACCCCGGTTCAGTACAAGGTGGGGAAAATGCTTGAAAGTGACAGTGTGAATGAATACATACTGAGGGCATTTAGCAGGATGTGACAAAGATTTTGAAGGAAACCTCTGTTATTGAGAGTGTTGGTTTATTTTCTCAACTGTCATTGTTTGCTTGCTTGTCAAAGTCCCTAATCAAAACATTTGCTCATCCGGAGAACAGGCTCATGAGTGCCTCGCTGGGGAGCATAGCATAGGTGAGATGCTGTCAGGGTCCTGTGCCCCTCAGTGTGGGGAGTTGTGGGGCACTGGTGGGTGCTGGTGGGGTAGGTGTCTCCTGACCATCCCAGAGTCCTAGCAGGGAACCCCACAGGGAACCTGATGGGTTATGGCTTATCTGGGCAGCTTCAGCCCTTCTGCACTGCTGTTTGCAGCTCTGCTTGGTGAGAGGCTGTGGCTCCCTTCCCAGCAAGGGTGATGGCCTGGGGGCTCCGTGTGAAGCTATGGCTTGGGGATTGTTCCTTTCCCTGAGCCTCCCTAGGGCTGGCAGCACCTGGAACACTCACGATGTTGTTGTCCCCCTCCCTGGTGGCGTGGGGATGGAGGAGCTCCCCTCTGGCAGGAAGGGGAGGGGTAAAGTCCTCAGAGCTCTCATTGCTGTGTTTTTCAAAGCACTAAATTCTTTTTGCAATGCTGTTCTGCGTATGAGGTTTCTTTTTCCTTCTTAGCTGTGAGCTTTTTGAGCTTTGCTGCTATTGCCTGTGCCACATGCCTTTAAATCATTGCTCATGCCCCTGTGTTTATAGTTTTTGCTCTCGCTCTGTGCTGTTAAAAAATCTTCTTTTGTTTAAGACACCAAAATCTACCTGATGGCAAGTGCAGGTGCTGAGGCATTGGCTGCACAGCAAACACCCACCCCATTCAGTCCTGTGGGCACAATGGGCAGAGGCAAAATTTCCCCTTGTTTTTAGAGAAAAGCTGCTGGAAAAGGAAGAGGAGACCAGTGAACTGTAATTATAAGTGTATGTTGCTCTACATGTGCCTGTGTGTTGAACCATGGGTGCCAGCCAAATTGTTCTCACAAAGTTCAGCACAAGACAGGCCAATTTGGAGCTGCTTGAAACTGGCATCATCAAAGAGCTGTGGGACTGAATATAAGCAGGAATGGTAGGAAAATATTATTCTGAATTGTTAACCTGAGACAGAGATGGATATGTGGTAGAGGGGTCATGGCCACACCAAGAGGGGATCCTGGCAGTGATGCTGCTGTACCTCTGGGCTCACAGGATATAAATAAAAAAAAAACTTGGAGAATTATTTTTCTTAGATCAACTGTTAAGTGAGACCTGTGTGCTTTTAGTGAGCCATCCATGACAAACCTCTTTGCAAAGATCTAGACAATAACAAAAGATTCTTCTTGAATGATGGTTTCAAAGTTACCTTGGTAGGGGAAAAAAATCTACAAAATACGTGTGTGTCTGTGTACACATATCCATTCACGAAAAGCCCAACGCTCACCCATAATTTGCTAGAGAAACATAAATGTGATGGTTGATCTTTCTTTTTAACTGAATTGAATATTAGCATTCTGGGCTTGACTTTTCCATCTGTGTCCTGCAAGAGATTATACAGAAACCTTCTCTGACAGCAATGTGAGTGAGCCTAATGAATGTGTGTGTTCAGTCTAATAAATTAATTCCATTTTATTTTTAAAAATATGTGTTTTTTCAAGGGCTTGGACTGAAGCACTCAGAAATTCTTATTAATCTATCACAGTTAGCTTTCTATTTAGTGTATGATTGCTGTTTTATAGGAAATGCCAGTTTAATATTATGGCTTTTTTTTTCCCCAAGAATGACTCCTGGGCATCCACGGATGCGTATTCCAAATGTATAGGACTAAATAGGGGAAGAATTTGTCCCCAAAACACCAATTTTCTGGAAAAAAAAAAGCAGAGAAGATTCTGAGAAACAATGCAAGATGCTGCTTTAAAATTCAGTTATTGCCCCAATGATTGACTGCTCTAACTGTATCCTGCCAGTAACGGCAGGATTTTAAAATATATATCTGTGATTAGTTTAATTCATGGAGCCTTTTTCCTCTGAATTGATTTGATGAAATGAACCAGGCAAATAATAAATTTTTCACTGGAATGAATCTGCTTAATCAATTTAGACAATCAGTTTGTTCTTTGCTTAATAACATTTGCAAAAAGAAAACACAATCTTTCATTAACAAGGATGGCCAGACATTCACAACGAGAGGTGGCACCTAACATCATGTTATGTCTTCTGTAGGAACAGAAAATGGGACTAAACATCTGGTACAAATACCTGGCTCTAAAATGCCTCTCCTGCTATTCAGTATGGGATTTTCTTCCCTGAGTAGCAGGGAAGAAAAGCCTGGCACGAGTCCCATTTTCATCCCTGGACATTTTGCCAGGGCAGGAGTTAACGACAGGTACATGGGTCGAGATCTGAACCTGCCTAAAAACCCGTGGAGGTTTCCAGTCTGCTTTCAATGGAAGCTTAGGGAATAATGCAGAGACCAAATGCGGTGTCAAAACCCTGCATTCAATGAAGTTCTCTCGTTTGCTTGTTAGGGAGGGAGCTTAATATGGAGAGTTATTAAATATCTGCTTCTTACAATGGGCTGCAAAGTAACAGCTCGCCTGGGAAGCCTGGGAGTTCAAGGCATCCCTGTGCAGGGAAAACAAACACTACCAGCCAGAGAGTGATTACGCTTGTACTGCAGTGCAGAGAGGACTGTTTGGTCTAGCAATTTTAAAGACATTATCTCCTAATGTTTTATTTTCACTGTGTTCTGGATTTTATGTTGATTTTAATTATACCTCTTAGGAATAATATCTGGTAAACTAATTTTGGTGAATGGCAATGAAAAAGCATTATCCACCTACGGTAATTACACATATTTCTTAGTCCCTAGATAAAATAGTTTTACTTAAACCCCACTACAGAATTTATAAACTTGTTTTTACAGAGTCTGCCAGTGGAGTTTCAGATAATAGAAATCTAAAATACTAATCTCAGCATCCCAGATGGCCGCCTCCAGGAGCAGAATAAACTGTTTCCCCCTACAAATTTCCTTTTGCAGCTTTCTCAGAAAAGCGCAGCAAGCCAAAGCAAAGTTATTCAATATTTTCCCTCACGGTTGTTATTCACTTAGTAACTTCAGTGTTAATCCTCCTGTCTTTTAAAATCAGAAAGGGGTTTTTTTGGCACTGAGTTTTGCTGCTGAGTTTTGCCTGTCCGATTGCTCTCCCAGGGTGTGGTGGAAATGCCCAGCTGCATTTTCTGTGATGGGCATTTTTTGAGGCTGCTCAATATACAGGAGAATTTTAATAACCCCTTCTTACATCCAATAGAATAATACACTGATATTTTGCCTTCTCTTTATTAAGCAAAATGTCCCATTTAATAAACCAAATGCTCAAAAACATTATTTCTAATATTTTCCTGTGAAAAACATTGCCAAGTAGCGTCCTTTCCCCATGTTTGCATCACATTTGGAAACAGAAGCTGAGGATGACCAGTTGATTTCACCTGTGGGTGATGTCTGCTGACTGATAGCCTCCTCCTGGGACAGCCTCCACCTCTCTCCACCACTGCCTTCTCCTTCAAGCCTCTCCTCAAAGCACATCTTTCCCCCAGCATCTTGCAGGTAGATGCATGTGGAAGTTCTAGGCTCAAATGAATAATAAAATGGAAGTAAGTCCTAATGCCTCTATGATGGGACAACCTTTCATGCTTCTGAATGGCTGCTGTGCCTCTCTCAGCTCTTGCTTGCTCCCAAAAGCATCACGTGGGTCTCTGGGGTGAGAGTAAGGATCTGGGGACCATAATACAACTGTGTGATGTTTTCTGCAGAAGGATTATTTGTTGCCAGAATTTCCTTTCGTTTGTTTGTTTGTTTGTTTTCCTTTTCTTTCCCTGAAACCCTTCAGGAAAGCTGGGTCAGGAAGCCCAAGTTAAGACTCTGGCAGACTCATTTAGGGATGTCATGGAAATGATGTAAAAGATGCACAGCAAAAATTAGGGTGAGCCAAAGGCAGCAACACGTAAAGGGAAATGAGGGTCTTGTGCTAGCAAGGATATCCCAGCTGGTGTAGCTGTGTTAAACCCAGCTTGGGAGAAATCCTGCTGGCTCTTTAGCTGCACCCAGATCTCCACAACTTCTGCTGCAGGTTAAGGTACATTTCCCTGTTGTCCAACCTGGCATCCTCTAGCTGATCACCTCTACTGAAGGTTTTTCCCTTAGCACTGATTAATGATAAAACCAAAATTCCTTTAGTGTCTTTGCATTGTTCTGTGCAAATTCACTTTATGGTCAGATTTTACCCCTCTCTTGCAAACTGTGGCAAACACCTGCAAGCCAGTCTCCTACACGGGCACGAGCTGTTCAACTCTGCTGTTTTATTTGGCATCTCTGCTGTGTGTCGGAGAAGGGAAAAGCAGGGACACGATACATCAGAAACAGCTTCCCTCTTTAGCACTGTGTTAGGCACCATTTATGTTTTAGGCTAAACTTGGACTATTATATGGCAGCAAAGCCTGCCCTTTTGCAAAACTGGGCTTTTGTAGTCCGGGAGATCAAGCACTGAGAAAGCGCCGCTCCTAATTCTCGCCTCTGAAAAGTCCCCGTCAGCTCACATTGTACCTTCCTCAGCAGAGAGAATGCTCTGAAATGATCCAGCTTGAATCTTTTCCCTCATCTTTAAGCTTTAAGCTCATCTTTACCCCAGAAGTGGCAATGCTGGCAATGGAAACTCCCCTTCTTTGCCCATTCTGATGGTGCCGGGGCTGGGCACACGTGGGGGTTTTGGAAAGGTGGGAAGGTGTGTCCGTGCCTGTTTCTGGGACATACAAAGAGCTTCTCTAAAGCTTGATTTTTACCCTGCTGAACCCAGCAAAATGCTGCTCCTGATTAAATGAGAGAATGACCAGGTCTATGCTTTTAATAGGCATTTTATATAGTGATTTCTATTAGATAGAAAGCTGAGAAGATGTGACACTACTTGTCACCAGTGATCTGCAGTACCTGATGTCTGAAATAAAATACTGGACTGAATGCAATGACTCCTTGAATGATGGAGGCTTCATCTGCTCAGCCAAGGACTTCCAGTAAAGAAAAGTATGGTGGGATTTTAGGTTTGGTTTTTTTGGTTGGTTGGTTTTTTCCCTATCAATTCAGTCAGACTTTTCTTGAGCTGTTTCTGCAGTCTTTGGGTATATTTTTTTGGTAATAGTTGAACTATCAGATGTAAAAATATGTATGAGATAAAGAAAGATCAAGAAATCTCTAAGACATCTAACAGATGTCTTACAAATTACTGAAATTATTTTTTTTTATCACTTCAGTAATTTATTTTACAATATTTGATTCATAGAATTAATGTAGAAATAAAGGTAACAAGTAATTGTGAAACAGAATCCAACAGCGAGTGTGTTCCATTACTGAATTATGTGGTTTTAGAAGAGCAGAATGCAGCAAATCTACAACCTGTACAAATCAAACCAGTCAAAAAGTGTAAGCCAAGAAATATTTTGTTCCAGTTGTTGACTGTGAAAGAAAGAAATAAGGAATTTTTAGTGTGCACTGTGCTCTAAAGGGATTATATAAGCTTTAATTTTGAAGGTAATTTGTGCTGTTGGGAAGAATTGCTGTTAGGTGTTACACTGCTTCTTTTTGGTTGAAAAAATAAAGTTCTTTGTAATAATTTATTCCTTGTATGCTATATTGAAATTATTATTTAAACCCAAAGCTGAATATGGAACAAGATTCTCCACAGACAGAAATTAATTTAATTTTGTGGTTGGTCTCTTGTTAAGTGTGAGGAACCTGTGTCTGTCCCAGTCCAGGGACCTGGGACTTGTTCTGGTGCTTAGGCTCAGCTTTAGGGTAGCTTTGCTGTGTGTATGAGCAGAAGAAATGTGCAAATAACAAAGATAAAAACCAAACCCTCTTCTGCCTGATCTGGATCAACTGTCCTCCCTGGGAACCCAATGTGTGCCTACTTTCCTTTCATCCTCCAGGAATACCTTTTGAAAAGTCCGTGTATTTAGGCATCGATTTGGTGGGAAGGGGCTGTTTAAGAGCAGCTAATTGAACACTTCTGCCTTTTCAGCCAGTGTAACATTTCTCAAAAGGTACTAGAAAAGATACTGAGCCCTTTGTATGTTGAACATGTGTCCAGTTACCCGTTCTTGGTGACTTTGGGTGAGCTAGTCATGAAAAAACACCAGCATGCAGACTTGCCATTTTGTGGGGGAAATGTAAATTCTAACATCAATAGTTTGCATCTCGGTACTTCGTGGCTGCAACGTTAATCATCTGTTATAGTATTATATTCTTTTTGTTGTGAGTTTTTTTTGTGGTGGGTTTTTTTTTTTGTGTTTGTTTAAGCACCCAGAAATCAAATATTAACCTGATTAAGAATTCAGCGTTACATGTAAGGCGGAGAAGAGCTGCAGGTGGTGACAGGCAACTGGATTGTGTTTGATCTGGCAGTTTTCATCTATGCCACCATTTTATTCCTGCTGTGGGACTGCAGCAAAATGGTGGCCGCTTGTTCCGTACCTCGGTGCTGAATAGGGTGTGTGAAATCCCGGCTCCTGCGTGCTAGGGACTGCGCTCACTCCGAAAGAGAGCTTGCTGAAAGATGTACCCTTGCTGCTGTGTGATGTACAAAAGGATCTCCTACTGGGGAGCTCCCGGGATTGGTGCAGGGAAAGAGCTATATTAATTCTTCTCATGGGATGAGGATTTAGGAATTTCATCGTCCAGTGAGTTTCCCCCCCCCCACTGTCTCGTTTTTTCTTTGGGTAGGGGCAGGGAGATAATCTCCTCAGAAGCATATGTACAGGGATGTCTTGCTGTGGTGTCTCTAAGACAGCCAAGTGCCAGGGATGGCTCCACCTTCAAGTAGTCCCAGTCCTTCTTCCTATATGCTCTGGAAGGAGTTTTACTTCAGGATTTTGCTTGGAAGAGGATGGCTGTGGAGGGAGATGGCAGGTTGTACAGAGCCAGGCTCTCATAGGGGGTATCCCTGGGATGGCTATGGTCCTGGCAGGCTGTGAGAGCAGGGACATCCTGGAGCTAACTGGGAACCCAGTTTGAAAAATCTTTTCCACGCGGAGACTTCTGCAGCAATTCTGCTGACTCAGGGGTGTGTCAGCCCTTCCTTGGCCCTTCCTGACATCCCCTGAGAAGGTGGCAGCAAGGCTTTGTGTTTCACAGAATCACAGAATGGGTAAGTTTGGAAGGGACCACAGTGGGTCCTCTGGTCCCACCTCCCTGCTCTCATCCTAGAGTACATTGCACAGGATTGCATCCTGATAGCCCTCAAACATCTCCAGGGAGGGAGATTCCAAGCTTCTTTGGGCAAACTGTTCCAGCACGTGGTCACCTGGACAGTAAAGGAGTTCTTCCTCATGTTCAGGTGGAACTTCTGTGCATCAGTTTCTGCCCATTGCCTCCTGTCTTATTGCCCAGCAGCAGCAAGAGGAGCCTGGCTCCATCCTTCCTACACTGAAGAGCTGTGCTCCGTGCTGGTTTCTATGGCTGACCACAGCAATCTCCATCGGCCAGGGATGTCCAAGGGCATCTCAAAACCATCACCTGGTGACCTCTCCAATGACCTCCAGGACAGAATAGGGGAGCTTTGGGTCTTTTGGGGAGTTAGGCTGGGCTGTGAGGTCATGTAGCCTGCTCTTTTTGTGGCCAAAATCCCAAGTTGGTCCTGGCATCTTCTCTGCTGAAAGAGAACCTTTCTCCTGAGTGACTAACTGCACGTGGTAACCCCTGTGTAGAGGGAGGACCAGCTATGGGATCTCACAGCCATGACTGGACAAAAGGGGACCTTCTGGTCCAGCTGAAGTGTCTCTTGGGGGAATTCTAATTCGTGTTGTGACCTGAGCCAAGTATAACTATGGGCCAATAATGCTCAGATCCCACTGTGTCTGTCCAAGCACTTCTGTAGGAGTCACCGGGCGTGTGTTGGGTGTGTTCATTTATAAAGTGAGATGGATGGATTGGGGCATGGATTTGCTGTCTTCCAAGCTTAGAAAGTACCAACTCTGGGCTGACTAAAATAATAGTAATCCATTGGGATTGCTGGTTGACTAGTAACTTAAAAAGGGATTTTTGTGCTGGGACGAACTTCAGAAGAGAAGCTATTTCAGCAAGGATTTTTTTTTCGACTTCAAGTTTTCTGCATGCCTCAGCCTCACAGTTGTGCTTAAAACTGTTGTGTATCGATAAGAGTTTCCTTCCACCCATAATCTCTTCTCTCCTTCTGTTCCCTGCTGTAAACAAGCCATTAAAAATGTGTTTATGACATCACAGTTGGTGACCATGGAAATGACTTTGATGTTAGAAAGACAAATATAGCATCATGATTTCACGGCAGGATCAAGGCAGGAGAAGACCCTTGTTCAAATGGCGGGTAATTAACAAAGGTGGTGGAGGGGAAGCTTAAAAAAATGTGAAGAGCCAATTGACTTAATATGATACACTTTAAAGTTTTTTCCCAGTGTAAAAAAAATAAATTTCAAACATCTCTTTCAAATGAAAAAAATTGCAATGCTCTGACTGTACTGTTTTTTAAATAAAAGCCTATAGGGTAAACAGAGAACTGGAGGGGGGAAGCTTTGGAATAAGAATTATACATATGCAAAAACTCTGGAAGGCATCTTTGAAGCTGAAGTGGTCTATGCTTAAATCAGGCTTGGAGCATAGGGGCCAAACTAGACCAAGGGGCTAACATTCCTCCAGAGTCCTGCAGGTTTTGAGTACAAATGGGTGGAGCTGGGGTCTTTATCTGGTAAAATCCCCATGCCTTGCTGTGTTATCCTCAGGGTCATACTTGCCTGCAGCCAGATGCCTCAAAGGAGTCAGGGGAGCCAAGTCTGGCAGCCAAACAAAAGTCTTTGGCTCCTGATTTTGCTGCGACTCCAACTCCTCCTCAATCCATTAGGCCAACGCTCCTGGCATAGCTGCATCCATCATTTACACAGGCTGTTGAAAATAAGCCCCTGTTTTCACATAGATTTTATTAAATTGTTAGTGTTACACACTTCAGAGGCAGCAGGACCAAGCCTGCAAGGAAAGTATTGTCAGAATCATTTCTGGGCTCACTTTCTGAGCAGTTGTTCCAATATATGTAATTATGAATAAAATAGCCTCTGAAAAGACCTCCTTGGATTCAGGGAGAGATGAGAACAATAGGGTAGAGATTAAAAAAGATGGTTTTTCTCAGTTAATTGTTTTTAATAAAATGGTAAAAGTGAAGAAAACACCAGGAAACTATAATTAGGATGATAATGCTTTGTTCTGCAGAAATATGTGCCCTGTTGCCTCTTCTATTACAGAGCAACAAAGGGAATGAAGTGGAAGGGAAGGGGAAAATGGGAATGAATGGGGGTTGTTAAATACTGGATTGGAAAGGTCAATAATCTTGTCTTGAAGGTAAAGCTGATATAAAAAGCCCTGCAGCAAGGCTGCCCTGAGTGCTGCCCAGCCTGCTCAAAGGGTTACCCGAGTGCTGGGGCTGGTGGGTTTCCCCGGCTGCCCCATGCCCTATGTCCTGGCTGTGAGCACAGCTTGCAAATGCTGCCCGGGGTTTCCAGGTGCTGCTGCTGAAGTCCATGCTTTCTCCTGTGAAAGGAAACCCCTGAGGGCTGGGGGATTTGTATGTTCTTCACGCCCAACTTCTCTTGCAGCTGAAGGCTCAGCCCAGCAGACAGAGGAGGACGCAACCCCTCCATCGCGGGTCCCAGAGCTGCTGCCTCTCTCAGCTCTGCCTGACTCTATGCGTCCTCTCCACCCCACAAAACATTTCTGATCCTGTTAGATCCTGTTATCATAGAGCTGCCGTAGCTGTTTACAGCAACCAGCACATAGGCCCAAAGTAGCCCCTTTCTTGGCTTTGAGTGATGTGCAGGCAGACTGGACTTGCCCAGTGATGCCATGTGACAGTCCTGAGCCACCGTCAGCCTCTCCTCGAATCATCAGGGATTCAGTACATTCCTGTGAGCAGATTTGGTGTGTGATTCACTCTCCAAGCCACTGGAAGATGGTTTTGCTTATGAACCAGGTGATGTTCTTTTGTCTTTGCTCTAACTGTGGAGATTTTTAGACTGGCCAGCACAGGGCCATTGGGGTGGGTGCTTGTGCCGGTGCTCTTGCAGCTGCTCTTTGCTTTTGGTGAGTTTGCTTGTGAATGAAAACTGACCCGTGTGCAGCTATTAGAAAGGCTTTTTCATGCTAGTGTTTTGCTGTATTAACTCTTCTTTTACCACTTTGGGGTATGAAACCTGCACTTTTGGGACAGGAGAGAATGACTTTGCCGTTTCAGCATGGACTTGGAGCACTTGGGTCCTGGTGGTGCCACAGCCTTTCCCTGGGCAGGTGCCTCACTGGTGACTCGTTTGCCTTTCCCCCACCCTGGGATGGTAGCAAACTGCTACAGAAACCAGTGATTCTGAAAGCCCACGTGTGCATTTGTGGTCCTTACCTGAAGGATGAAAGCCAGGGCTGTTGTCTTTAATTGGGCTTCCCAGGGGAGGCTGTTATGCCCCCAATTAACCCATTGCATAATAACCTGTGGAAATAAGTGGCCTGGCCCTGGGATGAGAGAAAGGCCCTCCTGGCCAGTGTCTGTCATTTGCTTTAGAAGGGCAGGTTGTGTCTGCCTTTGGGGACATCAACTGTGGTCAAGGTGGCAGGGGAGCAGGGTCCCCTCTGCTGCAGTGTGACAAGGAGGGCACAAGGGCAGGGGATCCCCAGAGGGCTTTATATGCAAGTAGAGAGAAATTCAGTTTTTCTTGGGCTAAAGGACTCTTTGGTACCTGGGCAGCTTAAATTCATAAGGGAGCAAAAGCTGAGTTACTGAAGGGGAAATGAAAGCTTTGGACATGTCTGGGGTTTCTTTTTGTTATACTTATGTCTGGTGTCTAATTACCACTTCGGAGCAGGAAAACATTTCTCATCCAACAGCCCCCCTGCTTCATCTCCCCCAGTCAGACCAAATTTCACATCTATGGAATCAGTAAAGTAAATCAGAAAATAGTATCTTTCCCTAAAGAAGAAAGAGAGAATCCTTTCAGCCTCATACCAAGAAGCAAGAAAGGTCATAAAATTGAAACATTCTAAAATACTCCTGGATCACATTTAGCAGCTGTCACAGAGCAGCAGGGAAGTGCAAAGTGTAGTTATTGCTTATTTTAGGTACTTTATGTTGTTTGTTTTGTTTCTTCCAGACTCTGAATAGAAAATGATGCAAGTTTGCTCTGTGACAAAGGAAGAAAATTTATACTGATTGGTTGCTGAGGTGCACCTGAGAAGCCAAGCTGACAGGGGAGAGCTAAAGTCTTTCCCTATGCTGGCAGACTTTCTTGACTGAGTCATGTAAGAGTGTGAAACCTCTCAGTCCTCTGCCAGCAAAGTGCTGGTGATTTCAGATATATTGTTTGAATCCATCCATCAGAGGACAGGCAGAGACCACCAACACTCTCGCCCCAAACAGTCTTTTTCAAAGGGAAAAATGTTGGTGGATTCTCACCACGGTGATTATAGGGGATTATTCTAGGATTCTCAGAAGAATCTGAAAACCAATCTTTCTAAGTTATTTCTGAATAGCTATTGAATGGATAATTTCCATACCCATTATCAAAATGATGTGCTGGCGGTGAAATTTAGCTGTATTGTATTTGATCAGTAATTGGTGAAATGTTTTCCTAGGGTTAAAAGTAGTGTCGGCAACAGCTCTGTGTAGGGATTTACAAGGTGTTTAGATACATTTTTATGTATTCAGTTGCTTTATGCTATCCAAATGCTTTGATGGTGTGGAGAAAGCTAACGGGATTTATCCGAGTATTTAAAGACAAACTGAAAAGACTTTTACCTTCTAAGACCCAAGTTCAGAGTTGCATTGCTTCTGCGAGCTGTTGATGACACAACTAACATTTTAAACAATGTACAATGTTAAAATCTTGATCATTAGTGACTTGCAAGTCTGGAGAACAGAGCAGTCTCAAAAGCAATCAATGTAAATGCACAGATAGTAAAGAAAACATCAAGGATAAAAGAGTAAAAACTTTCCTTAGCTTAGATTTTCTTTCAGTCCATGGCAGTAATGACTAACATTACGATGTATCTTTGGTTTTATCTTGGATCACGTGAAATAAGAATTTGGTAAAATGTCCCCCAGTTTTTCAATTAAACAAAGAGAATGGACTAAGATAGCAGAGAGTGGAAAAAAAAAAGTATATAAGGAAGGAAAAAAACCCTGTAATTTCCAGTTAAAGGTGAACTGAAAAGCAGAGCTCTCATTTAACCCTGGTTTTTCATTTCAGTAATGTGACAAGCACAGGATGGATAGGAGTGCATCAGGGCAGGGACAGGCAGGAGACAGGCAGCACATCGGTCTGAGCTTTAAAAATGTTTCTATGTTGCAGTAGGGAGCCGGGGTTGAAAGCAATTTCCTGGAATTACATCTCCCCTGTGAGGTGCTGGCAAAGGGACAGAGCTGAGCTGCTTCAGGACTGAGAAGGGCAGTAAGACAAAATCAACACATCCATCACAGCACAGAGATCCCTCCACGTTCTCAGTGGAAGTGAAATATCTTTCCTTTAATCTCTGCATGGCCAGTGTGTGTTGGTTCACTGCTTTTCTCTCCTGCATTTTGGATCCAACACTGCTGGCTCGTGCCTGTGTGTAAAGCCATAATGTGTTGCTGTGTGGATGGAAGGTCAAGGTTCTGGAAATGGCAGAGCACCCCAAGTTCCCCACCTGAGGCATCTCTGTAGCTCTCCTTCTGGAAAGAGCTGATTCTTAGATGAATATTTAACTATTCCAGATTTTAACTATCTGCTGAAAAAAAAAAGAAAAGCCCCTCTGAATGTTAAATCCGTACATCCTAGACAAATATTTAAGTGATGTTTGGTATTAGGGCAGTCTGTCTGTCTCTCCTGAGGTCCTTCTGGCCCTCTACAAGTTCTGGGTGGCTGAGTCCTACAGCTGGAGGGGGTGATACTCAGAGACTATGTGACTTGCCTGAGGCCAGAAAGTCTGTAGCTGTGGAAGGAATTGGAACCTGGTTGCTCAGTTGTTGGTCTGGCAAAATGGATCTGGGATCGTTCTTCCTCTTTGAGCAACGAGAAAATTTAATCCATTTATAAATAACCAAATAAAAAGGAAGACAAATATTATTTTAATATTCTCCATTATAATATATAGCTCTTGGAGCCACTGTAAGCAATGAAGTCAGATATTATAGATTAATGGAAGCTAAGCTACCTAATTTACCACCAGGCTAGATAGTGTAAAACAAAGCTTTGCATTAACTACGTAGTGATTTTAAAAATATTTCAGACTGATATCAACACTTTTTAATCACATTTTTGAGGTGAACTCACTTAGATTCAAAACACTGTATCTGCAGATTCTTCATTCTCTTGTTTTAAGGTGTATTTAGTGATGACATTTCCTGTGACAAACCTCCCTGGTTTTGTCTTTGGTGGCTCTCTCATACTACTCTGCTTTTCTGGTGTCTGGTGATCCCTGTAGGCATCCCTGTGCTGGGGCTGGCCCCTTCAGAAAATAGTTGGAGAGGGGAAAAAAAATGCAACTCATCCGTCTTGGATACCTTGACACACACATAACTGAGGGGAGCTGCCAAGGGGAAGCATTTCCATACACTCTCCTTGTCAGAAGAGTAAGCAGGCTGAAAAAGTTGGATGTGCACAGTAAGTGGAAGCTGACCCGGGCAGCCTTGATTTACATAGCACACACTTGGGACCTGCTCATTACCACAACATCCCCCTAATCATCACCTCTGCATGATGGGCACAGGGATGTGAATATGCCCCGGGATCCCCAGCGCTTCATTTTTCCAAGCAGCACCCAGCCTTTTGCAGTTATTGTGATATGACAGATGCACATATCATTGAAAGCAGGTCTTGCATGGCATTACACAATGTAAATCAATAATGTGAAAATACAGCCGTTAACACAATGTACAGTTTTGCCTATTACTACAATGCCCTGCTTGTTCCAAAGGAAAAGCAATTTTATGCTCCACTGAAGCATGGTTTGCTTAGCCTTCAACTAGCGGCAAATGCCAGATACTGCAAAATGTTATTGTTACGCAAGCAGTGTCCTGGATTTATTTATATGTATCCATGCAAAGACTAATTTCAACAAGGACTAGGACTGGAGCCCCTCTGAATATGGGGCTGAACTGCTCTGACCCAGCATTTCCAGCTCTGCTGCCTCTTCTTGGCATCCTGGTCCTGATCCAGCGAAGCTGCACTGTCCTGTGCACCTCACTGTGCCTGCCCTTCTTTTGAGCTGGGGTTAAATTCTCCTAGGTTTTAGGGTATCCTAGCACACAGTGGCACCTCTCAACCCAAAAATCAGCCACCCCAAATATGGCTCTATGTGCCTGGCTCACACACTGCTCCAGTTGCTTTCCCTTTACCTCCACCATCATATTCTTTTCCTTGGATTTGGGACTTGGCTGCCTCCATGCATGGCAGGAAAGTCAGCACTTCTTGGGCACTTTTCATCCTTGTTGGCTGAGCTGTGGGGAAACAGTAGCATGAAGCCTCTGAACGCCTAATTATCAATACAGGCCTCGTTGGCTGCTCCCGGTAGAAGTTAATTCCCTTTAGCTGAGGACACAAAAAGAAAAGCTGCAACAACAAAAGAAGAGATCTACTCAGATCACTAGGGTAGCAGGGAAGAGGAGCAATGCTGCTCTGTAAAGGTAACCCCTCCTGACCCTCTCTCAAGGCAGAAGTTGCTCCACATTCACTTCTGAGCAAGGAAGCCTTGATGAGTTTAACCTGTGGTAGAAACAAAGATCCCAGAAAAACATGTTGAGGTGGAAAAGCCATAATTCCTGATCTTATCAGCTCAGCATAGTGGGGAGTGAAAGGGCACTATCACTTACTGTCTGTGCAGCCATCCTCAGGTATGAAAACTGTCCTGTGCTCAACTCGGGATGGGATTCGGATTGTCCTGTCGTGCTCAAGTGTGGTCTCCAGGAGCAGGTGGGCAGGGATATGACTGCAGCTCACAGCTTGCAGCTCACCTTCCACATTTTCTGGCGGAACTGGTTTCCACTGGAAAAAGATTTGTCAGAGACAGGCTGTTTAGCAGAGTCAGATTCATTATCCTGAGAGTATGAACAGGAACATGTGGAAAATGAAAATGGGTGGGAATCCTGACAGGCTCATGTTTTACCACCTCTTAACACTCTAGGTCTCCTATGTGGAAGCAGCTGGGTAGCTCTGAGAGAAATTTTCTTGTTTGTGTTTGGGGGAATTTCTGGGTCATGACTTATCCCTCAGTTTGATGGAAAGTGTGTCTCAAAATGTTTAACTATTGCACAGAACAGAAATTCTGGCATTGCTCAGTTCTGTCTTCTGCCTATACAGTGAAGCTGGGGAAGGATTAAAAGCTCCTGCCAGTTGCACTGTGCTGGCATCCAGCCATTGCAGGTATGGTTCTTAATGAGAGCTTAATTAGGAATCGAGGGGTTTGCTAGTGATAGAAGGATGCAGATGCCAAGTTCTTTCAATAAAGTGGTGACTGAGGCTCCACATGCCCATGCTGTGGGTGGACAGGCTGGGGCATGGCATGGCCATGCTGTGTACAGAGAGGGGACAAAGGCACAGCCCCATTCCTCTTCTCAGCAGCACAGTGTGAGAATAACTTGAAAATTATGGGTTTTTTAATCTGTGGTCTTGCTTGGAGCCTGGCCCACTGATGGGCAGCCTGGCCTGACCTGCTCAAAGGGTGTGTGGCAAGCTCAAGGAGGTTTCATCCAGGAGAAGCCAAGCATTGAGGATCATCCCTGGGTTTTCTAAACCTTTTTCTTTTTCTCATTTGGACTGATGTCAATTTGAAAAGCAAATGCAGCCTTGAAGTGGGAAGCAGGAGTGTCTTTTCTTTGAAATGTCCACACAAAATATCTCTTTTATTAAAATATACCCTCTATTTTTTTTTTATCTCTGGAAACGTTTGACATGTTTGGCCTGAATTCAGGAATGTTTTGGTGCCTGCACCCCTCCCTTTGCTACTGCATATTGTTTGCTAGGAGGAAAAACGTGCCCTTTCTGTTGTGCCTCCTTGGTCCTCCCCTTCCACCCTGCCCTCAGTGGGGCTGGGTCAGCAGCCACTGCCTCTCACCCTCCCCCTGCCCGCCCCTCTGCCAGCTCCAGCACCCTCTCTGATGCCTCCAGGTGGGCTCTGCCCTGCCACCACATGAAGGTGCAGGACATTGTGATTGCTCCTGGGATTTGGTCCAGGCCATGGTGCAGTACATCAATGCTGCTGGCAAGCCAGAGCTTAGCATACAGAGGGGAGAGGGAATCCTCCTTCCCCTGAGGCTGAAGCTGCCCCTCCACGCCTGGGGGCTCTTGCTCTCAGAGAAGAAGGAAACAGATCCCCTCGACTTTAATATTTCTATTATACAGCCTAGATTAATTTTGATTTTCTCTTTTGACTCCTTTGTTGTGTTTATTTCAAGGGATTTCTGTCACCTCCCTTCTGCACTTCAATGTGCCTGAAAAATTTCTGTCAGGAGTGATTGTATGTGACTTGAAGAAAGTGCAATTTTTAAGACTTGAATTTACTTTAAAATCCCCACTGCTTTATATTCTTTTTTTTTCCTCCAAATTAGCACATCTCCACACTGAAGCTTCCCCATCTGACAACGCTGTGTATGTTATTACTGCCACAAGACCTTTCCACCACTGGGTTTCTCTCTTTTCCATTTCTTGCTATGAATATGAGATTTGCAGGGGATTGCCGTGTGCTGAATATTTGCATCACGGCCCGGGATGCTTTGAGTAAGACTTCAGGGAACTGAAAGAACCTTGAGATCAAACCAAAATACTCCAGAGAAAATTCCCCAAAGCCATAGACAAATATTTTCAAACATGAATATTTCCACCCTGGCAATTCTCTTTAAATACATCATTGCAACAGACAGCTAGACAGACAGACAGGCAGACACTTACAGGCAGCTGACATTAGCACGTAGCTTCTGCTGTCACCCACAGATGGGCTGCATGGCTGGAATGATGATTTTTCTGTCCTGACTTTGGGGAGTTTCACATATTAGACAGTACTAAAAGAATTTTTAATTGGACTCATTTTACTTTTTTTTTTTTTTTAAATCAGAAACGAGACAATGTGTGTGAACCCCTGTGGTTACTGTAGTCTCAATCAGCTGCCAAATAATATTATAGAAGTTGTGATTGGATTAATGAAAAGCTTGTAACAAAATTATGGTTGTGAGGAAATTATCCTATTGGGGGCTTTAATTTAAACTGGTGGGACAAAATTAGTCCTAAATTGAAGAAAACTACTAATTGTGTAGATATCACTTGGTTGATAAACGCACCAGTAGGATCCTGCTCCCAGGGTGTCACTCTGCTGTTCATAGGATTTTTGAGGGAAAATGCACTTGGCAGCCTTCTCCACTTCCTTTTTGCTTTTTCCATGGGTGTCCCGGGCTGCTGTGGGCTGTGAGCTCTTCCTCAGCCCCATTTCTGAGGTCACCGAGTCCTGGAGGTCCCAAAGGGGAGGGAAGGTTTGGACCAGCCCAGGAGTATTCTGTGCTTCCTTGGGGATCCCACCACCTCATCTGGGATGATCCAGCACCTACATGGGTGGGACATACAGGCACCACTGGAATACATAGATGAGGTGAGGACTCATTCCTCGTGTCCCATCCAGTGCTTCTCTTTGGTGATGGAGTCATCTAAGCCATGTTCTCCATCAGCTGCTGATTCCTTCCCCATGCCATGGGTTTGGGAAGTTGCCTGCAGGGCACAGGCCCCATCTCTTGGTGCTGTACTCTCCCAACTGCCCCAGCAAAGCGGGATCCCCAGCTCATGGCCATTCCTCATTTCAGGGCAAAAAAGGGTATTGAAGCCCTGTGTCCCTTTTGGGGACACTGTTCGACAGAAAGAGTTTTTTTATTCTGCTGGAATCAAGGCCAGCCACAGATCTGTAAACGCAAAGCCATGGCTGCACCTCATGCTGGGAAAGGGATACATTGTTGGGTAACTGTCTGTATTGCATTCAGTAACAGATCTCAGTTTTCCCCATAGCTGGGAAGCCCTGAATTTGCCTTTAAATAACCACAGAGTTGCTAGAGGCAGTGAAGCCCATGGGACACCACTCAGGAGAACCTGGGATGGTTTCCATCGCACTTTGTACTGCTGATCTGGACGTGGTAAGATTTTTTGGGCCACAGTATTAACTGTTGTATGCAGCTCCTGAGCTGTAATATTACTGGGAAGTGATACAGTGGGATGTAGCAGGTATTTTGGGTACCAAAACCAGATACCTCTTATCAGAAAAATCCCAAAAAGGAGGGGAGCCCAATGAGGGCTGAGAAGAGAACCTCCCCCTCTGATGCAAATGACCTGCAAAGCTGAGTCCCTTTGAGACAAGACTCCTGATGCCAGCAAAGGGTGTTATTAAGCAAACATTAACCTCCCTGCACTTGGGGACTGGTTAGACTGAGTTTTCCCTCTGTTTCTGAGCCCTTGTTAGATCCCAGTGTTTTGCCTTTGGGTCAGACCACATTGCTGGATCAGTTGCCTAAGAGAAAAAAGCTCAGTTTCCTTCTGAAATTTTTCCTCTCCTTTAGGAAAACATTTCTGTCACTTGCATCTGTCATTGGCTTTCAAGTGGTAAATCCCAGGCAAATAAGTCTGTATTTAAAGTAATAAATTCAGTGCCTTTCCTCCAAGGCTTTATTTTCTCATTTAGTGACCTCTTGTTTCCCATGTCTTTGACACTTCTCCGATGTGCATTAAGCAAATATGCAATCATCCTTTCATTCTCTATCTTTGCTTTCATTATGATTTTTTACACTTCATTACATTTCCCTCTATAATTGCAACTCTTTGTTGTCCCAAAGTTTTATGGCTCTTTCCTCTCTTCTCTCACTTCTTGTGTTTCTTTGTTATTCACGTTAGCTTTTCTTGACACTGTGTTCCTAGTACATTTTCTAGATGTCAAGCAAACTCTTAGGCCTAAACTCATTTATCTTTGAACACTTTCCATTTCCACTTCAGTGCTCTACCCCAATGAATTCCATCCAGAACTTCCTTTTCTTCTAAAATTGGCTGTGCTGCTTTTATTCAGCGTTCTTTCCTTTTTAGGCCTAATTATAAATCCAATTGTTCGGTCCTGAATGCTTCCACGAGCTCCATTCATTTCCGAGCGCAGTTCTGCCATAACTGCTGGGGGAAGTTGCGTGACTGCCCTTTCAAAATCCTAATATGATCTAGATGAGAAAGAGATGTTATTTCTAACTTAAATTAAACCCTAGCGCAAGATCAGGCTGTTAAGTCTCTCCTCTCTGCTCTCCTGTCGCCGCGTTTGCCCACCCTGGAGAGTTTAGAGGATGCTCTGCGGTGGGTTTATGGAGTTTTCCCAGCCCCTTGCAGTGCCCGGAGAGCTACCGGGAGAGCCGGTGGGCACCGCTGTGCCTCCTGCCGGCTTCAAGTGCAGAGGTCTGTTGAAATCCATCAAAAGCAGTTCAAAGTGGCAAATGGCTGATTCCCACAAACATAAGCCACTTCTTTCCTTAGGAATTTTTACTGTCTGCTTGAATAAATGGGTGCTAATTTGTAAGCAAAAAGTGCCAACCTTACTGGCTTAATTTTGAGCATCTTTGGGATAAGTGGTCAATGGGAAACGCTTGTTTTTTTGCTGCAGCTCTCCATCTGGGACTGATTAGCTGTTTTGGCTGAATTTTGGCTCTGCAGCTGGGCAGGGGTTGGCACAGTGTAGCTGGGGCTTGTGTGGGAACAAACCACCTGGGGTTTGTGAAGCTCATTCTGCTCCCAGACTCTGTGTGACGCTCAGCTGCTCAATGTCAAGGCAAACCATGCCCACTGCTTCACAACCAAATGCCTAACTCGTCTCAAGTCTTACACACTCAGATTTTAGGAGCAGCTAAATGACATGATGGGTTTAATGTATGTCCAGATACCCTCTGTCAGCATTTGCCTTTAGATATGTTCAGATGTTTAGGTGTTTCTTAGGTAGCTTCATCTGGGTTGAATGTTC
Organism: Corapipo altera; assembly: GCF_003945725.1. Lineage (NCBI taxonomy): Eukaryota > Metazoa > Chordata > Aves > Passeriformes > Pipridae > Corapipo > Corapipo altera. The sequence continues at coordinate 5,242,137 of NW_020884891.1, read as the reverse complement.
TCAGGAGGGGAACACACAGAGCTGGGAGCACAGTCTGAAACAGAGGACAAATGGGAACATGATGTTCTTCCAGCGCAATTATTGGCAGGATTTGCTAAGCTTTCAAATGGGCAAGGCAGAACTCTTCTTTCTCCTCCAAAATTGTCCTTGGAGGGAGGTGATGACAAAGAGAATTGCTCTTGTCCACTTACTTACTTATTTAACCTGATTTCTTTCTATTCTTTGAGCATCTGGAAAAACCATGAGTCATATGATGACAAAGTTCATCCTTTGTTCTGAGGTAAAGAGGAGAATGTCAGTGACTTTGCAGACCTGGGGCACTCTGTCATCCCCAGCTAACGTGGGGGCTGCTCTGCTTTGCTCTCTGGGCATCGCTTTCTCTCGAAAGCCTGAGAAAAAGCAACCACTGCTGCCTGTGTGTCTTCTTGTGACCTTTCAGATGGGTGCTCGAGCAGTGTCAGTAGGCTCAGACAATGCACAGTGATGGACCTGCAGGAATGTGGGTGATAGCAGTGACACTCGTTGAGAGTCAGTGATGTGGAGATCTGTCCATGTTGCAGGACCACTGGACCAAGCAGGTAAACTGTTTGGTCTCTGCTTCCCACCTGTAAAGCAGAGCAGATATTGCTGGCTGCAGAGTATGTATGGTGATATAGCTGTATGATTTACAAGCTGTGAAGGTTTTAAGGTACCTCACAAGTTGTTCAGTGTTGAGCTCAGTGGTTCAAGGAGGACTTGCCTTAGTTCAGCTTTGACGGTGCAAAAGCAGAACTGTCATGAGTGGAGAGGGGACAGACACTATCAAGATGCACAAACCCACATCAGGGTTTGGCACATGTCACTGTGTGTCAGTGCCATATAGCACACAGTTATGGGGGGCTTGGGAATAAAGCTCCTTTGGCCTCAGAGGAACCCCATCACCTACCTTGTGGTTCATTGCATTGGGCTCTTGCTTTTTGTGGAAGAGGGGTTCAGACTGCACAGATACCAGATAGTCTTACAAATTACCTGACCTTAGAGCCTGAACCCTTCAGAAATCTGTACATTAATTTGTTAAAAATTTTGGCATTTTCTTAAAGAACTTTCCTAGGCAAAGCTATTAAAATGGTGGCCTTCACCAGCAATTGCTTTGTTATGATGTGGCAACTGTCCCCAGAGGGTGCAGGGGCATGGCTGGGGTATTTAGCTTGTGTCTGAAATTTTTTTTCCAGTTTGCAGAACCATTAGTTTTTTGAAAGCTTTAACACATCTATGTATGTAGTCAGGCATCTTTCTCCCCCTAAAATATCTGACGGAGGGAAATAGAAAGATCTCTTGCAGTGACTTCTCTGTATCAGACCAGTCACAGGAGATGACCTGAAAAAACTAGCCATCACATACAATATCATGTAAATAAATACATCTTGCAGTGTTTCTAAGCATCTACACTCAACTGTGTGTGCCAGAGGGATATGACTGGATTATTATAGTCTGTCATTTCAGCATGAATTCAGACTCTATGTTAAGTGAGCATTATTTAATAGTCTGGATGAAGCCTTTGGAGCTGTTATTATCTCTCATGTAAAAGCATGCTAAAGCAATTTGAATAGGCAAATCATCTTGGTGATGGGCTGTATCCCTCCAGTGGAAAGGCTGAGGGGTTTGTACTGTGCCACGCCAGAGCCACCTGCCCTCTGGAATGGGAACTGGGAGACATACAGACCCCCAGGATGGCACAGGGAGGGATGTCAGGCTGCTGTGAGGAGTGGCCAAGCTGCTGCCTGGACTGTGGCCATGTGCTTAGGGATGCAAAGCAAACAGCTCTGCTTGGGAGGACCAAAAAGTGAACAAGTTTAACACAAACTTCAGAGCTGCTGTCAGCAAATCTGCACGGGCTGAATTTATCAGTCGCCTCATTGCAGTGTGACACGGCTGTGCTGCCTGCAGATGTGTGGGGAGCCAGGAGCCCTCTGCGCAGGGAGAAGTTTCAAGGTCCAAAGAGAAACCTCTGGGGAGCCACTGGGTTTGGAGGGTCATGAGCCATGGGGAGGGGCCGTACAGCCACACAGTCAACAGGCAGTACAGAGCCGTGGAGAGCAAGCTGGGAGGAGGGATAAAATCCCACACAGCACAAAGCTGCTTGGTGGGGATGCTGCTCCAAGAGATCTTCATGTCAGGGCAAAACAGGCCTTTAAATTTCCATAGAATTAGGTTACATTTGTGCTCCTTTTCCATCCCTGTATCCTGCACCGTGCCCGGCTCCAGTCACAGCTGACAGGCCACCCTCGGAAGCAGGCAGCAGTCCCCAGCTGCCTCATGATATTATTATTTTTTTATTCACCTCAATAAAAATCTGTGATTCATTAAGTGCTTGTCATGTTTTGATACGTGGATCAGGAACTGATCAATAGCCAGCCAAATTTAATAAAAAGGAGCTCTATTCTTGGGAAATGAGCTTGTTACCATGCCAACTATCGATCTTTCCTGACAGGCTCTGTAAGTCACAAAATGGGGTCCTGATGGGTAGGTTGGTCTCTCTCCTAGGCTACCAGGAAGGGCACTGGTTGCAATATCTGTATTTAAAAGACTTTGGGGACAACCTTTTTTTTAGTACCATCTCTATGTAATTCTTTGGCAAAGGTTCTAGATTGCCTGGAGCTAGCAGAAATCATCTAAAGGCTTTATTTTTCTTACTGGCTTTAAGGTGGTGGAAATAAAAGACAGAAGGTAGCAGAGCTCTGGTTCTGTGCCCAAGCCTCAGAGAGTGAGGAGGGATGGAGCTCAATGCCAGCCCACATGCCCTCCTTGCTGATGCATGATGTGCCAACCATCACCTGGTTCCTGTCTGCAACAACATCCCAGCATTTTTCCTCGCAGTGCTAACAACTTAGCATGAGCCAAATGGTGTTAAATGGCACTGAAACGATCCCCTCTCATGTGGATTTCTCCAGATGACCATGGTAAGCAGGACAGATTTACATTCTGAGGAAATGTTCTGCAGAATCCCACAAGCCCCAGAGTCATTCCACTGAGCTTCCCTCACTGATGGTAAGTCCTTAAATTCAAAGTCTTGGCATTGCAGCTATTCTCTGGCATGGGTGACACTGAAAGATTTGGGAGCAAGAGCTGAATACGGACAAGGAGGAAGGGGTTTGTCAAACGGAATTAACGCGTCCCCGGGGTTTTGATTTGCCTGATCTGTTTTATTTCCACTTTTTTCTCCTTTTATTTCTCAGAAGGAGGGTGGGTAGGGCTGGCTGTGTGGGGACTCCAGTCATGTCCTTACTCCTACCAGTGACTGCATGCCAGCCTGGCACAAAGAGGCAGCACTCTTCAAGCCCAAAACATGCCATTTTTGTCTCCTACTTCAGGGCTTGGTCCAAAATACACTGGGATCAGTGGAGGCAGATTTCAGTATGATCTGGCCCTTTCCCAGTCCAAGCTGTTTAAATACAGTGGCCCACGTCCTTCTCCAGGACAGCCACTTAGGTCAGTGTTCGAGGTTTTAAGAATGGATGGTGAATTTACTTGTGACAGCGAAAGCTTTACAGGCTTGGAAAATCCAATTCTGTGCTCAGTACAGTCCCTGAGACTTTCCTAGAACATTTTATCCAGCCAGAAGTGAGACAAAGATAGAATCTGATGTGGAAGATCTCGCCAAAGTCACCTGGGGAGAGGGAGATGAGTGTAATTCCTTCATGGCTTTTCCAGATTGTGTACTGTAAAAAGCTTATTATGATTTGACCTTGACATCAGCCCTGCTTTGAACGGAGGGCTGGACTCAAGACCTCCAGAGGTCCCTTCCAGCCGACATTTTTCCATGGTTTCATCTCAGAGATGTGACGTAAGGTCTAATCCCAAAACGAATATGCAATTAGCTTTTTTGGATGTTCAGACTTGGAGAGCAATAAGAACGGACATCAAAACCTGAGTATTTCTCTGAATTATTTGTGTATCTGAGGTGCCAGAGCAGTCCTTGTCGCTTGTCTGTGCAAAACAGAGGTTATTGAACAATGCCATTTTCTGCAGAAAGGTTGCCAGCAGCAAGCTCTTGCCCTTATGTCTGCTCTTGGCATTCCTCCTCCTTGGGTTTAGCTCATCTCAAACTCCCTGTTTCAAGTTTCTTTCCTTCAAAGATTTTTCTCTTGTAAAAATCAGTGGACATCTCCAGTGGACAACTCATTAACATGAGTTGTTTAATGCAATGTTGTTGTTGTTTAATGTTTGTCCTTTCAATATACAACAAAAATGAAAGACTTCAGTAAGGTTTGACAGAACCATAGAATTGTTTAGGTTGAAAAAGCCTTCTATGATCATCGAGTCCAACTGTTAACCCAGCACTGCCAAGCCCACCACTGAACCATATTCCCAAGTGCCATATCTAGGTCTTTTAAATACCTTCAGGGATGGTGATTCCACCACTGCCCTGAGCAGCCTGTGACAGGGATTGGCAACCCTTTCAGTGAAGAAATTTTTGCTAGTATACAATTCAAACCTCCCCTGGCACAATTTGAGGCTATTTCTTCTTGTCCTGTAATTTGTTATCTGAGACAAGAGACTGATGCCCAGTTGGCTAAAGGTCCCTGCTGAGCCTCCTTTTGTCGAGGCTGAGCCCATCCCAGCTCCCTCAGCTGCTCCTCATCAGACTTTTGCTCCAGACCTTCCCCAGCTCCATTGCCCTGCTCTGGACATGCTCCACTGTGAAGCCCCAGCCTCTCTCTGTCCCTGCAGTGTCTGCAGTGCTGTGGCATGGCAGAGAGTGCGGTGCAGGGGCAGGGTGGGGCAGCTCTTTCAGCTAAATGTATGCGTGCCAGATTGAGCCTGAAATAAAACTGAGTGAAAATTGTTTTGGGGAACGGATTGCCGGATCAGATCCCGGCAGCCTGGGCAGAGCCTGGCAAGATTTAAACTCAGTACCGATTGAATATGCTGTTTCTCTTGCAGTTTGTACTGGAGCCTTGAAGACAAATGAGACCGGTTGGGTGCCAACAGCAGTGCAAGGCGGATGAGAGAGAAGGGCCCCTCCGAAGCCGCAGGAGGAGGAAGCCGGCAGTGCTCCTGCCGGTTCGCAGAAGCAGAGATGTGATTCGTGCAGCCCCTGCCCCGCTCCACCAGTTCAGCTTCCTCCTCTCCACCAGCAGACACAGAAACAACAGGCTCAGGAGGAACACAAGCAACGGGATAACCAACTTGGAAAATACCTTTTGCTTCGGAGAGAGGGCTGCCAAAAGCAAAGCCCAGCTGGACAGGGTTAGCTCTGCGGGCAACTGCCTTCCCCGCCTGCCGGCAGCGAGGGGCTCCGCGTCAGCACGAACCCAGCGAGGGGAGAGAGACCGAGCTCGGGGCTGCCAGAGGGTTTGTGTTTTCCCATGCTCGAGGAGCCTGCTCTGCAGTTTTTAAGATGTATCAACAGCCTCACATCACATCGTGATTTGGCTGCGAGTTGAGGCGAATGTGTATTATCTCGGCGGGCTCATGGTGTGCCTCTCCTCCCCGTCTAATATATACGAACGTACAGCGAGAGTTTTACGGACAAGATAATGTGTTTTGGCTGCATGAGATGGTTATGTTATTCCTATAGGAGAAAAATTTAATTTTGCTCTGAATTCCACTATAACCAGACAGCTCCCCGTTTATATCCTGGGTAATAAATCAAAGCAACATGAAGTCTCGTGCACAGAACTGAAGTGGTTTCTTAAAGCAAATTTGGCAGGAAATAAGTCATCATCTTAAAAAGGCAGTCAACTCCTCATATCCAGTATATCACCAGCTCTCTGCTAAAATCTGCAAACAGGCACGAAAAGTCATTTTGTGAAAGAGAGAAGTCTGTGAGATAGGCCATATGACTCCATTATCAAAATCACACATATCTTTGTCAGAAAAATCACCCCATGAGTTCCCTTTGACTCACGGGTTTGCAGTGCTCAGGTACTCGAATATCACAAGGGCCATTAGTTTGGCTTCCTACAAAAATAAGGTCATGTTGGTATCACATCTTCCCTCTGTGCTTTTCCTCTTTCTTCTTGCCTCCTCAACTGATGTTGTTATTTTTCTCTTAAGTTGTTTTTTTTTCCTAACATTCCTTTCTAGTTTCTATTTCTATCGTGCAAACATGCCATGGCAAAGCGATGTAAGCAATGCATAATATATTTAGAGTAATGTATGATTCATTTACTAGCTTTCATAATTAATGTGGCTGTGTTTTACATACACAGTATTTCCTGCATGCATTTTATGATGTGAACACTCTTCAAAATCTAATAAAATGTAATCCGTTAAAAACAATAGTACTAGTCCTGTGATGAGATTTGTGTGCAGTTTTGAGGCAGCTGCAGAAAGAACTTGGTGCCAAGTTTCTATTCTAAACACCAATTTTAGCTGCTGTTTTATGCAGCTCCTAATTCTCAAGGTGGAAATTATTATAATTATATATATTATTATAACGATACCACAGTTGGTCTGGGTATCATCTGCTTCCATACCCTGAAAATTTTCCAACCCAAATAATTTTTCTATGTGCTCTCTGGAGTTCAATAACAAACACAAAATGATGCTGAATTTATGAAGAAACCTATAAGAACTATACAGCAGCATCTGTAAAATATCAGCTAAATAATACCAACATCTGTACCTCCAAAAAATTCATTCTTGCCTGGGGTTTGGTGAAGCTGTGAGCACACACAGCCTTGTCCTCTGGACCCTGTTTCCAAAGATATTTATACATCTAATTGCCATCAATATCAGCAAGAGTTGGGAACTGTTGGTGAGCTCAGGCCAGGCACTTTCTTTACACATTATTCTCTTCCTAGTTAGGACTTGAGGACTCCATGATTTTGCACCCCATGGAGAAGAAAGCCAACATAGCCATTTGTGTGCTGTTCCTTGACACTGTTCCAGGCAGATGGATTTGGGAGCATTTAGTTTCCTATCTTTGCTCTAAAAATGTGTGTAAAATAATTTCCAACAACAAAATCTACACTTACGAACAAAGCAATCTCACAAGAATACACTGAAAATTCAAAATTGATATAAAAAATGGATATAATTTCCAGTGTAAAGCTAGAAATCCTGTTTCCATCTCTCCAGCTACCACGCTGATATTTTGCCTGCTTTCCTCCAGCTGAATCCTCATTAAAGTCAACGGACAAAAATCATCACAGCTCGATGGCAGTGTGGGGTTGGGGGTTTTATTTTTGCCTGGGCTCTGAGCCCCAGGTTGGGTGAGGGCAACCGAGTCAGCCCTGTGCTGCTGGTAAGTCACCACACCTGAACAGCACCTCCCTGCTGCCTCGGCTGCCAGCAGGCGAGGAGCATCACTGGCTTGAGTACATTAAGCCTGGCCTTGGGACTTATGGGGGTGGTTATGCAGAGGGTGGTAGTGTGTAGTAGGGAAATGCAGTGTTTTTTGAATACTGCTGGTTGGAGCAGCAAGGGGACAGCTGAACCTCCTTCACAGCTCCACGCCACTGGCTTTGCTGGACTCACATCAGGCTTTCTCTGAAGTATTTGACGTGCAGATTTTCAAAGGTATTTAAGCTCTGCTTTTGGGTTTTTCTGTGTCCCTCCTGGTGGATGGTTCCCTGCTGTGGCAGCTGCCTGTGCTGCGTGGGCAGCTTCGGTGTTTCTCCATGAGTGGGATTTGTGCAAACCTACAGGTGACTTGTGCAGTGGCTGGTGTTGTTTCCAGATGGGAAATATGTGTTCTTGGGAATGGCACTTGGCAGGGAATGCCGCTGTGCTGGGAGCCGCCTCCCTTCCCCGGTGTGACACTAGAGGAAAGGTGGAACACTTTTCATGTGGAAAAACGAGCTAAAGACTTTAAGGCCTCAAATCCTACCTTTTAGATAAATCAATACTGCTGTTACTGTTGGGAAACAAAATCTGGTGCTGCAGCAGCACAAGTCTGAAGTGCTGCGTCCCTGTCTAGGATGAGCCTCCTGTTCCTTGTGTCATCTCTTGGGCTGGGGGGTGACACCCACCCCAGTGCACTCAGCCTCCCATTTGGCCACCCCTTGCCCTGCAGGCTGCAGGGGGGTGTCGTGGTAGTGGCAAGGGACACCTGCACTGTGCCCTCCTGGCAGCCTGGGAGGAAGCTGATAAAACTGGTCATTTCTAATGCTTTCCAGTTCTGATTTCTGGAGCTGGATTTTTTCTCGCCCTTGCATTTGAGGAGGTTTATTTTAGTGTTGTGTGTACTGCTTGGATCTTTGGGTGGGAGGCTAGCTTTTATTTTTTTGCTGCATCTTGGGTCAGTTTTGTGTGCGTATTTTTACTGAGCTGGGATGATTTGTGCCTGTTGACCTTAATGAGGATTCAGCTGGACGAAAGCAGGCAAAATATCAGCCTGGTATCTGGAAAAAGAATTTCTAGCTTTACACTGGAAATCATATCCATTTTTTTGTATCAATTTTGAACTTTTAGTTTGGGTTTGGGGTGGGGTTTTTGTTGTTTTCTTCTTTTATTTCTGCTAAATTCATTACTTAGAGAAGAAAAGCTATGTAAATATATCTTTGTAAAGATTCAAGAAATGTAAAGCTATGGAGGAGGAAGGAATCAAGCAGCAGTACTATTTTGAATCACCAATATTTGAAAACTGTGTTTTAAGTGAATTTGTTCGATGTTTGTGACCTGGTAGTGACTTCCACCTCTGGGAGGCTTGTGCAGGTGATGTTAAAGCTTTCCTGGCACCTGCATCTGTACCTGTTTTGCTGCAATCCCAGCAGGTGCTTCTGCCACAGAATCCTTTCTCCTTCTGCCAACAAAGCTACAGCGGGGGGGGGGGGGGGGGGGGAAGGCTGTTCCCCCCGCAGGCATAACCCCTCTGTCATACCTGTGCAGAGCCCCTGGGGGTGACAATAGTGGCAATATTTCTGACTCAAGGCATGTGACAATGGGAGCTGCACTGTGGCTTATGCTGGCACACGAGAGGGGCTTGGCCTCAGTGTGGGGAGCTGCCCCTCAGCCCCCGCCTGCCAAGTGCCACATCCCTCTCCAGTTTCAGGGCCTCTCATGTCCTAACTGGGTGAGAACCCCCCAGGACACGTACCTACCCAGGTGGCCTCCTGTCCCCAACAAGTGACCTCCAGCTGGGAGGTCTCTGCCCCTGCAGCCACCTCCTCTCAGCGTGGTCCCTGCCCAAGCTCCCAGAGGGCACCGGCTCCAATTCTGCCTTCTGGCAGTTGGGTGAAGGGGCAGAAAGTCCCCTTTGGGGGAGGTTTAGGGAGGGAGGAAGAGCGATAGTCTGCCAGGAATGCAACAGCAGCACACGTGCATGGTCCCATCGCGTGACCTGACACTGCGGCCAGGAGGGCTGAGGCGTGATCAATGCGTCGGTTTTGAGACGGGTCAAAGACACAAGTTTCAGGGGGAAATGGAGAAATGCAGGACAAATACTGGACCTGGGAGACCTGTCCTCTGCCTGATGTGGAGGAAAACTCCCAGAGGCATTCAAAGGAAACGGCTAATTACTGCTCCTGTGGAGCGGGGGACACCACACGATGGGTGAGGCTGGAAGCTGCAGTCCCCTTTGCGGGGTGAGGAAGAGCAGAGAGGGGCAAGGGGCTGGGGCACCACCGGCAGCACCCCCTGCTCGCTCCCCACCTCCACCAAGTGCCGTGCCGGGGGTCCTGGGGTGGGGTGACTCTGGGGCTGTGGGATGCTCCGGCCACGCTGCGGGGGGAGCGGGATGGGCGCAGGGGCTTTCAGAGGGCGCGGAGCGACAGCGGGGATGCCCGAGCGCTTCTTCCTGTAGGGAAAATGGGGCGGGCACGGGGTGACTCCCAGCATCCGAAGTGCCAGGTATTGAACGGATCTAAAATACACATATTTAATTTTTTCCCCCTGCACCGGTAAGCCCCTGGTTCATTTGCACCTATAATTCTCGTTTCAGGGCGGCTGCGATGCAGCAGCCGCTGCCACCTCTGAGTTAAACGAGAAATAAAATAGAAATAAATGCCCACATCTATCCCTTTTTTAAGGCAAACGACAAAATATTTTCGTGTCTCTCGGTCCGGCCAAATTCACACAAAGACCGCGGGGAAACCCCAAAGTTTAAGGGAAACTTGCAGCTCTCTCCCGCAAACGAGAGGTGCGAAATCTTGTGAGATAAAATTGTGGAGCAAAGTGGAGGATCTCTGTAAACATGTTGAGCATCGAGAGCCTTTGTGCCCAGGTCGCCTTGGAAGGCGGAGGGACGTCGGGGATGCCCGTCCCTCCCAGCTCCCCTTTCTGTGGTCTCTGACATGGTCACATCAAAGGACCTGCCGGAGAGGTCTGTGCACAACCGAGTCACCGAAATTTGCGCCTGCGAATAGAGACAAAACCAGACGATACTGATATATTTGAAGGGCGAAATATTGGATGTATCTATATATGCGCGTGCCAGAGGTTTGCACAGTTTGTCTGGAAACGCCCGGAGTTGGAGGCGGAGGAAACGGAGGGGGATTTAATAAAAACCATTTGCCACTTGTCTTCAATTAGGGTCTAGAAATGCAACAAAAATAAGAAATGCCTATTTTTTTTTATCACTTGCCGTCGGGATCAAGAGGTAAACGCGGCTTCCCTGCAACGATTGCGGGGCTTCGTGTAGAAGGGAGAGGAGAAATACAGACGGTATTGTCGCGATGCAGGTCGGCGTGGCTCGTGTCCCGGCACACACCTCGCCGTGTTCTGCTGCTTCTCCGCCCGGAGCCGGACCCCCGACGGGCCGCGGGACCCCCGCGGGGCTCAGGAGCGGCGAGACGGGGAGATCTGGCTCCGGGGGCCTGGGGGCTTTGCAGCGCGGCTCCCCTGAATCGGGCGTGAGAAGGTGGGCACGTTACAAGGTGGGGTGTCCTCATTTTTTTTCCCAGTGCTAGTGAGGGAACCCCAAACCGCCGGGGCTTCTCCCTCTCCGGGGTGGGCAGCCACGGAACATCCTGTCACCCTGTCCCAGGCAGGTGATGGGCACCTTGGAAGCCAATACCACCGCCCGCGCCCCGATATTCCCCTCATCTTCGTGTCGATGACAAATAGAGGCAACATGAGACAGGAAAGAGGGAGGAGGGAGAGAAAGACACGCACACAATAGCCAGGCAAATTGTTAGCAACTCCGGCGTTTGGGGAAGCCGGTACTGTAACTGCGCTCTCATCAGTCACCGCTCCTGAAGTGATAGTAAAAATGCATCTAAACATGCTGCGGTGTGATATATAAAAGCACAGCGGGATGAGCTGCTTTCCAAAAAGGGACCTGGTGATTGGATATGCCTTGGCATGATTGACAAGAGCTTAGTTTGGTAAAGAGAAGACACGCAAGCTTTCACAGCGGGATTTCTTTTCTAAAATATATCACACTAGCCTTTGAAAAGCGCCGCACACTATAAGGGAAATAAGGTTGCTTTATAGTGCGCTGACATTTCTTTAAAACACAACTAAGATCAAAAAAAGAAATAAAATGTGTTCCAAACACAATGTTTTAATTAGTTTATTCTGTGCATTTGCTTTTATCTGGTGTATATATCACGGATCCCCACCCTTTAATTAAAACAACTGGCTGCCTATACAACAGCAGAGACAAATGCTTAACTTTCTCCTTTGTAGCTACAAGCAAACTCAATTTACTACGGCTTTCAGAAGAGTTTTTAAAATAAACGTGGATGCCTTGAAAGCTATCGGGGAACGGGCGAAGGTAGCGGGAAATGGCTGTTTCCTGGCTTTGAAAACTTGAGAGGATGTGGAGTCCCGCGGGCAACCCTGCCCGCAGCCCTGCCCGCAGCTCTCACCCGCCGGCCCTGCGGGCTCACAACCCCACCGAGGGAATTGAAACGCAACGAAGGCACAGAGCTGCCTTCATCTCGGAGCCGCAGCTGAAGGGCTGCGATGAGGCTTTCCGTTTGCTTGGTTGCCTTCTGGATTTCTTTTGGTTTCTCTCTCTTGCTCTCTCTCTTATTTTTCCTTTTTTTTTTTATTTATTTATTTTTTTATTTTTTTTTTTTAAATTTTAATTTTGGTGTGGTCCTCATCGAAACCCAGCTTGCCGCAAGCTCTCTCTCCCCCCGGCACTGCCCGCTCCGGGGTTGATCACTTGAGGTAGCTTTTCCACCGCCGTCTCCCCCGCCTTTGCCCGAGAAGGTTCTCGTTATGGAACTGATCCTCCGGGTAGAGGAATGAAGGTCCTTTAAAAGGCATCGACTCCTTCACCCCGTGGCAAGCACATCCTTTACAGGCGTGTTAATCGTATCGCCGCTGCTCCCCGCGCCCCGGGTGCGCTCCCTGCGCGCCCGCGTCCCGCAGCGCGGGGCCTGGGGGTGTTCGATAGTAAAAATAGAAAAGTGGGGGTGAGACCCGCCAGGGGTCGTCTATTGGCCCGAAATGTGGGGATCTAGGCAGCAAGAGGGGAGCTGGCTCTCCCCGAAGCCCCGCAGTCACAGGCAGGGAGTGAAGCACCCTGGTGCCAATCCGGACACGGGCATGGGGGACATCTGGGCAGAAGCCTTCGCCCCCCCCTCCCCGCAGCTGTGATTCACCCGCTTTGGCCCCAAAGCTTCGAGTAGGTTTTACTGGTGAAAGCAACTCCCATTGCGGGGCTGTTTAACCCGGGGAAGCGTGCGAGGGCTGAGCCCGGTTCCTCCCGGGAGCCGCGCCCGCCCAGCCCCTGCCATATCCCGTTGCGCCGGAACGGCCCGAGCCCGTCCGGGCTGCGGGATGAAGGCGCCGTCGGAGCGCTGCATTCCCCTCGTTCACGAAGGGAATGGGGCAGGGGCGAAAGGAGTGGGAGCGGGTCAGACTCTGCGGCGGCATCGCTTCTCCCGGGGAGGAAATAAAATAAAGGAAAAAGGAACGGGCCTATCACCCCAAGGGGACCGGGGGTGGGACGTGTCCCCGGTCGGAGGGCGAAGGGGCGCTTGGTTCTCTCCCCGATACCTTGGGGAAAATCCCTGGAGGTTGGGGGGAGAGTCGCTGGGCGATGTGGCCGGAGAGAGGGTGGCAAAAGGCGAGCAGTGGAAAATCGTCATTTTAATTGTTTTAAAAACGTTAAATCGTTCAACACGTTGTTCCAACATATCCTCGGGGCCGGCGAAATCGTGTTCCCGTCTTTATGGGATGCTGGCTGCAGTGGACGCCCTCGGTGCCCGCTACCGGTGTGCCGGAGCCGACACTGGGTGCGTGACGCCCCCTGGGCTGGAGCCCACCTGCAGCCCCCCCTCGGGCCCCTGCCCCACCGGGCCACCCCCCAGGCCGTCGCCGGGGCGGCACTGAGCGGCTCTGTGCCGGGGTGTCCCGGCCGGTCGCAGCTCTCAGCCCGGGGCCGCGGGGAGCGGTGGCTCCCGCTGCCGATCCTCCAGCTCCGGGCTGTGCCCAGCGCTGGGGGAGAAGAACTGGAAGCGAGAGTAAACCCCACGTTCTTCCCTGGGGCTCCCGGCAATGGAAAGAGCCCCGACACAACTCAGAGTGTCCCCGCAGTCGCCCCAATGATCTGCTGCAGGCTGGAGGGTGTCCCCAGGACGGGCTCCCCCGGAGCTCGGCAGCTCCCCGAAGATGACCCTCGGCAGCTAGAGACCGGTGTTTAGGACCCGTGGGGGTGCCGGTTCAAACGAGGCGATTTGCCCCCCGGGAGCGCGTTTGTTACGGGGGTTTACACCTGCTGTGAGATCCCGGGGAGAGAAGGGTGGGCCCGGGGACGGGCTGGGGCCGCGTTGATGACAGGGACAGAGCCCCACGTCCGCCGGCTGCCCCATCCTCCGCCTAAGGGGCAGGATCCGGAGGCCCCGTCCGTGTCCGGACAGGGGCGCGGGGCAGCTCCGGGGGGTCTCGGCGGCCGTCGGGGCGGGGCCGGGCCGCTCCGCAGCGCCGCCTCGTGCCCGGCCCCGCAACGGGCCCCGCCGGAGCCGCCCCCGGACGGGCAGGGGCGGAGGCGGCTCCCGCAGCCCCGCTCCCGGGGCCGGCAGACTGCCTGGGGGGGCGGACGAACTGGGGCAGGGGCTCCCCCGGGGCTCCGGGGACGACCCCTCCTGCCCTTCCCCTCCCGTTATCCCGATCGGCTCCTCCTGCAAGTCAAATCCCAACTAAGCACGGCGGGGCATCTCCGTCCCACTGGTGCTCGCCCGCGGGTGGGGAGGGTCTGCTCAGCCCCTCCCGGCCGCCGGGGAAAGGCTCGGGGCAGGAGGGGGCCGCGTACTCCGAGTGTGGGCTCGGAAACAGCCGGGGCGCGGGGGCAGCGGCCTCAGCACGCTGGGGAAGGGGCGGCTCTGCCCCGGCAGCTGATGCCGGGCCGGCGGCTCCCGAGGCCGGGATGCCTCCCCGGAGCCCGGGGCTTGCGGTTGCCCCTCAGGGCTCAGTCACGCAGAAAGGCTGACTAAAGTCTGTGTCCCCCGCAAGAGTGGGACAATAGAGCCACCCTCCGGGTCACAGGTCACCTCCTCGCTGATTGAGATATTCGCCACTTCCCCCCCACTCCCTCTGCTCCTCGGAGGCGCGGGGGGATATCAAGGGGGCGGCCGGAGGGTGAGGATGCTCTCGGCCGGGCCAGGGTGCCAGGGCCCCGACTTTCCCCTCTGTCCGCTCCTGGGTCTGCACCGTGTCTCCTAGTAAAAGCTTTGGGGGGAGGGGGTCAGGGGCGGGCGTTTTCACCTTCCAGAGGGTGGCCTTCCTGGGACCACTCCGGTGCGTGGCCACCCCAAGGTGCACGGAGGGCCCCGGTTCCCCGCAGGGCTGCGACCTCCGCTGTCTCCTGCCCCCGGGTTTTCCTCGGCCTCATAGGAGCGACAGGAGCTAATTTATTCTGCAGCGCTTCGAACTGGTCCTCGGAGTGGTTTTTTCACTCGCTTCCGAGCCCGACGCGTACTTCCCACGCCGCTGAACGGTGATCTTTATTTTTTGGGGGGGAACTTCTCCCCATCACCACCAAGCATGTGACAAACTCTGGTCCGTGGGCGAGGGTGCCAGTGCCTGCCCGGCTCCCCGAGCTGCAGAATGGAGCCCTCTGGCACCTACATTTCCTCGCCACTCAGGTCTTTCTGCCTGCCTCCGTCTGGCCTTTGATATTCCTCGCCCCCTCCCCTTGCCGAAGTTCAGACCTGTTTACTCCAGCCCGTATCTCTGAAGTTCAAATGTACATGTGCTTCCCCCTCCGCTGAGTGACAGCTACAATGGAAATGTCTCGTTCGCTCCTGGTTTGCATATAATTACACCGGAGATGCAATATGTTTATGGCAGGAGAAAAACTACTTGTCTTTACGCTTGTTAGGGATATTCATTTAACCGCGATATAGTGCGCTTTAAAAGCTCTTTAGGGCGGATGGAATATTCCTCTCGCCGCCGCCGGCTAGCAGCTCGGCGCGGGGGATTTCTGTTGCTGTTATCCCGGGTTTGTTTTGCCTTTTCCTCGCGCCCTCGGTGAAAGGGACGAGGGAAATCCATGGAGCAACCGACCTCCCACTCCTAGGGCCGTTGCCGAAACTTCACCTGCCCCTGCCTCGCTGAGAATTCCGCTGTAACGAGTGGGCACCCATTGGGGACCGTGTTTTCCTCCTGTGCTGCAGGGCCCAGACCCTGCGGTCTTCTCCGTGGCAAGGCTCCCCGCGCCGTGGTGAGATCCTCGGACGGGGCAGTGTTAAGTCCAGGAGTCCCCGGGCCAGGACAGCCCCGGGGGGACCCCGGGCCAGAGAGGTCCGGGTCCACCGCCTTGCGGGGCACGGACGGGAGCCGAGCACCGGCGGGGCTCTGGGCGCGGAGGGACCCGCACCGCTTTCCAGGGGGTTTACATTTTTGTAGCTGTTACATTCCCAAATCAACCAAAGGGGAAAAAAAAAAAGGAAAAAAAAAAAAAGGAAAAATAGGCGGTGGAGGAGAATTACACGATATCTGTTCTTGACGTAAAGCAGGGGGGTCTTTCTCCGCCTTTCCCTCGCGCTGGGAGCACGGAGGGAGAAAGGAGCCTGCGAGACTACTTTTTCGGTTGTTGTTGTTTGCACGTTTGCAATTGAGATAGATTTAAAAAGGGGGAAGATGCGATATTCTCCATGTTCTGGAAAATAAATTGGGTTCGGCCAGAAATACGCTGAATAAAAATGTAATGTACTGAAGTGGTAAAGTAAATACAAAATATATTATATATATATATATATACATACATATATATATATATATATATTAATTCCGAACGCACGGGGGGAGGGGAGTGGAAATCACAGGCTATACCGACAATCCCTGAAAAAAAGATAAACACATTTTATGGAATTTTTGGTCCCCGAGCTGGCAAATTCCAGTTAGGAAGCGATGGGATGTAAGTAGTGCCTGTACGCTGGTGCGGATGCTACCGGGTGCACACGCTCAAGCAAAGTTGGCAGAGAAGAAACGGGAAACGTATAAAAAAAGATTTATAGGTTAACTGATGTAGCCCGATCCGCACAGTACACAGCAGGCAAGGCAAGGCTGTAACCACCAAACCCTCCCGATACGGCGAGTCCTCGTCGAAAGCTACGACCACTTCTTTTTATCTCCCCAGCCCCAAGCCCCCGGGATGTTTTTCCCGAAGCCCCGCGATCCCGCCGTTGCCGGCGCGCGGGGATTTTTCTTGGCGAAAAAACCAACTCAATTTTGATTTTTTTTTTTTTAAATGTTCTCCCGCCGTGGAGCCACGCTCGCTCCTTCTCTCCGAGCTGGAGTGTTTCCTTTCCCAGCACATCCCCCAGCCCGGCCGGGGCAGCCGCAGTCCCGCTTGGTGTGGGCACCTGGGCGGGCACCGCGGCCCCAGCGCCGCCGCCCCCGGCCCAGCCCGGGCCCGGCGCGTCCCATTAGAGACAGACAACACACAATGCCACACGTGAGGCCTCTGCACAAGCAGGGGTCAGTCACCCTCGGTCGCCCCAGGTCGGCGACTTCAGAGGCGCTGCCCTCCCCCGTGCTCAGCTGACGGGATAATTGAATTATGTCCCCCCCCCCTCCCTTTTTTTTCCCTCCTTTATTTCTATTTCTTTCCCCCCTCCTTTTTTTTTTTTTTTTTAATTGAGGGGTTTGTTGTCGTCGAGAAAACCCAACACGTGCGTAAGGTAATTAATGACCGCGCCGCAGCCCTCCGGAGATAGGCAGGTAGAGCCTCAGCGGAGCAGCGAGGGGGGTGCGTGGCCTCGCCCCGCCGTCCCCGGGGTTTGTAGGTCGGTGCCCTGGTATCCCCGGCCATGTCCCGGCTTCCCCTCGCCCGAATTCCTGGACGAGCCGAGGAAAGGGCTACGATCCTGCGGGGCCCCCGACTACCGCCTAACAGCCGCGGGGTGTAGCGGGGGGAGCAGCGAAGGCGGCCCCGGCGCTCCCGCCTCCAGTTGTGGTGCGATCGTGCACTAACGGCAGCGAGGGACTCACCTTCCAACTTTGGGACTGTTCTTGGCGGCTGTGGCCTGGGAAATTTGAGTGTTTGACGGGCACTGGTGTTACCTCTCGGGGAGATTTTATATCGGTGGCTTTTTTCCCCCCTTTCTTTCTTTTTTTTTTTTCCCTTTTTTTTTTTTTTTTCCGCTCCCTGCAAACCCTAAAATAAAGAAGGCGAAGCCTTTCCCGGGGCTGATTGGGGGTAAGGATGTGAAAGGGCCGCGGTTATAAAGCGCTGCTTGAAGCGGGCTCTCAATGCGTCTCTGAACTTGATCAGATTTTACGTTTCCTGCAGAGAGCCGGCGGCGAGCCTGAGACCTGCCCAATAGCCAGACTTGGGGGCTCAGCAAACCTCAGGATATTACAATTACAGCCATCTTTCTTTCTGCCTTTTATTTCCACTCTTGCTCCCCATAGTTCTTTGCAAGTGCTTTCCAGAACAGAAAATGAGTGGATTTATAGCGCTGTCTGCAACCGATAATTATTCCAAGGCAGAACGTTGCCTTTGCAAAATAAAATTAAAAAGAAAAGAAAAAAAAAAGGAAGGAAAGGAAAAAAAAGGAAAGGGGGAAAAAAAGGAAAGGGGAAAAAAAAGCAGAGGAAAAAAAAGGAAAGAAATAAAGAGAGAGCGGAGAAAACCGAAAAGATAAATGAGTGTAGAAAAAAAACCGGCTCAGGAGCCGCCGTTCTGGGCACTGCTCGGCGGGGAGCGGGGGACGGAGCCCTGCCGTCCGCGGAGCGGGGTGTGACCCCCCTCCCGGTTCCCCGACGGGAGCGAGGGGGGACAGAGGGGGCTGGGCTCGGCCGGCGGGGGGGACCCCGGCCCGGTCACGCCGCGCCCCCGGGGCTGGGGGACAGGAGCGGGCTCTCCCCGCGCTCAGCCGGTAAACATAAAAGCAAAGAGAAAAATAAAATTAAAAAAATAATAATTAAAAAAGAAATTAAACTGGAAGCAGCTCCGGCTTTATCTCTTTTTTTTTTTTTAATTTTATTATTACTATTGCTATTTCGTTTTTGAACGGCGGCTTTTCAGAGCGGCTTTTACGCTTCCCCGCCGCGCCGCTCAGGGCAAGCGTCCCGCACGGCGCGGGGGCGGCGCTGGGAGGGTGCGGGCGGCGGGACGCGGCGGGACACGCGAGGAGGGGGCGGCGGGGCCGGGACGGGGGGGACACGCAGGGCGCGGGGGCTCCGTGGGGCTCCCGCCGCCCCCCGGGCCCGTCCCGCGGCCCCCCCTCAGCCGCCCCCGCTCTACCTGCGGGGCGCCCAGGCCCAATCAGCGGCGGCGGCGGCGCGGGGCGCGTGCCAATCAAGCGCGGGGCGGCCAATGGCGCGGCGGGCGGCGGGTCAGGTGACCGGCGGCGCGCGGCTCCCCATTGGCGCGGCGCGGCCTGGCCCCGGAGTTGGTTTTATGTGCGAGGCTCGGGCGGGCGCTCCGTCAGTGCCCCGACGGCGCCGAGCCGGAGTGCGGCCGCGCTGCGCCTCCTCGCCCTGCTGCGCCGCCCTGCCCGGCCCGGCCCGGCCCAGTCCGGCCCGGCGCGGGGGGCGGGCGCCTCTGGGGGCGGGTGGCTGTTTTGGCGCTGGTGGTTGTTTTTTTTTGTTGTTGTTGTTGTTTTGGTTTCGGCCGGGGGGTGCTTGCCTCGCTGCCCGCCCGCGGCCGGGGCCGCGCTTGCCCGCAGCGGGGGGGTGGGGGGGGCACGTTTTGGAGTGGTTTTGTACTTTTTTGGGGGCGGGCGGGAGGAGGAGGAGGGGGGGCGGGCAGGCTGCCGCCGCGCCGACGGCCCCGCGCCCATGACGATGCTGCTGGACGGAGGGCCGCAGTTCCCGGCGCTGGGGGTGGGCGGCTTCGCGGCGCCCCGGCACCACGAGATGCCGGGTCGCGACGCCACCGCCGCCGGTATGGGGCTGGGCCCCTTCGGGGACTCTTCGCACGCCGCCGCCTTCAAGCTGAACGCGGCCCCGCACGACCTCGCCGCCGGGCAGAGCTCGGCGTTCACGCCGCAGGCGCCGGGCTACGCCAGCGCCCTGGGCCACCACCACCACCACCACCACCACGCCGGCCAGGTGCCCTCGTACGGCGGGGCCGCCGCTTTCAACTCCACACGCGACTTTCTGTTCCGCAACCGCGGCTCCGGCATCGCGGACGCCGCCTCCGGCACGGCGCAGCACGGGCTCTTCGGCGGCTCCCCCGGCGGCTTGCACGGCCCCGGCGGCATCCCGGACACCCCGGGATACCTGCTCTTCCCGGGGCTCCACGAGCAGAGCCCGAGCCACACGTCCCCCAACGGGCATGTGGACAACGGGCAGATGCACCTGGGGCTGCGCGGGGACCTCTTCGGGCGGCCGGATCCCTACCGGGCCGTCTCCAGCCCCCGCACGGACCCTTACGCCGGCGCCCAGTTCCACAACTACAACCACATGAACATGAATATGGGCATGAACGTGGCGGCCCACCACCACCACCATCACCACCACGGCCCCGGGGCTTTCTTTCGGTACATGCGCCAGCCCATCAAGCAAGAATTGTCCTGCAAGTGGCTCGACGAGAGCCAGCTCAGCCGGCCCAAGAAGAGCTGCGACAGGACTTTCAGCACCATGCACGAGCTGGTGACCCATGTCACCATGGAGCATGTCGGAGGGCCGGAGCAGAACAACCACATCTGCTACTGGGACGAGTGTCCGCGGGAAGGCAAGTCCTTCAAGGCGAAATACAAACTGGTGAACCACATTCGGGTGCACACGGGCGAGAAGCCCTTCCCCTGCCCCTTCCCGGGCTGCGGCAAGATCTTTGCCCGCTCCGAGAATCTCAAGATTCACAAGCGGACGCACACAGGTAAGGCCCGTGTCCATGTGCCCTTCCCACCCGGGACGCGGGGCTTTGTGGGGCTCCGCGGGGCTGCGGGGACGGGCCGGCGGAGCGCGGGGTGCGCGGCGCTGCCGCCGCTCTCGGCCTTCTGCGCGCCTCTGCAGAGGGAACCATAGAAATGTTAATGAAATCTCATTTTCGGTGACTTCCGCTCCTTTTTTAATTTTATTTTTAGGCCTGATTGGCATCTATCCTAATTAAATCAGCGATACTTTTGTCAAAGTATTTTTATTTGCAGCCCTGAGTTTCCTTCAGCCCTCCTGCACGGGTGGAGGGGAAGAGAGGGGGAAGGCTGGAAGCAAACGTATTTTGGCTTGTATCCTGGAGTACGTCTTGTAAAGCTGTCCGAGCCGCTGAATTTATCTCGGGTCTTCTCCCTCTCCGAGCTCGCCCAGCCGCCTTCCCTGCCGGAGCCCAGCGTGGGCCTGGCGGGAGGTGAGTTAAAAGTAACGAAGGCTGATCCAAATTTACCCAACATGTAACGAACCCTTCTGTCCATCTTCCCCTTCTTCATTTGTTGTGGTGCTTGTGCATCCCTAAGGTGGGGTGAGCGGGGCAGATGTTGTCCTGGGAGGAGGCAGGTGGGGATGGAGCGGGGAACGGCCCGCCTTCACCCTCTCTAAATTTCACAGGTGAGAAGCCTTTCAAGTGCGAGTTTGAGGGCTGCGACAGGCGCTTCGCCAACAGCAGTGACAGGAAGAAACACATGCACGTCCACACCTCGGACAAGCCCTACATCTGCAAGGTGTGCGACAAATCCTACACCCACCCCAGCTCACTTAGGAAACACATGAAGGTAAATCACCCCAGTGCTCCAGTCCTTTCCTCCCTGAGCAGGGATGCTGAGCCGCTGCTGTGCTCAGGGCTCATTTCCCTGGAGCAGGGCAGAGCTGAGCTCCGTGCTCCTGGCATGGCCCAAGCAGTCCCCAGTGTCTGGGCCATGGCTGGAGCACAGCCCGGGGAAATGGCGTAGTTTCTTTTTGTGCTCCCACTGGTGCAAGTGCTGCCTGGTTTGCAGAGTGTGGCTTGGTGCTGGAAGGCCGTGCAAGTGCAACCTGGCCTGTGGCTGCAGGCCCCCATGCTGGGACATGGCAGCCCCTGTGCTGGGATGCTGCAGCCCCCCACGCCAGGATGCTGCAGCCAAATGCCCAGGAGCCGAGGCAGGCATTTGCTGCTGGTGCTCAGTGGCCAGCCAGGCATGAACCGCCTGATTGCCGGGCACGGCCGAGCTGCTGGACCACATTGTCCCTCTTGCATGGAGGAACACCCCAACCTGGCTGAGCAAGGTGGTGGGGACCCTGAGCTCGCTCCCATCTCTGCCTCTTGGTTTTAGGTGCACGAATCCCAGGGGTCGGACTCTTCCCCTGCAGCCAGTTCGGGGTACGAGTCCTCCACCCCCCCTGCGGTGGGCTCCGCCGGCAGTAAGGACTCCACTAAAACGCCGCCGGCCGCCCTGCAGAGTAACCCCGGCCACAACCCTGGACTGCCCCCCAATTTTAATGAGTGGTATGTGTGAAGGCAGCTGCTGCCCGGCCACAGACTGGACCAAATGCATTGGGAACGAGGAAAAAAAAAGAAGGACAAACCAAGCCAACTGCAACTCGCTCCCATGGAAATGGAGTTTCCACACCGACGACCGCATAGGGCTACACCTAGTTAACTGCCAGGATCCAGAGGGGGGTCTTTTATTATTATATTATAATTATTACTATTTTTTTGCAAGCCCAGACGCTGGACTAGCCATGTCCTTTTCTCAGGATTAGATTTCTTTTTTTTGTTGTCATTTTTTTCAGTCGCAGTCGTTTCTTTGATTTTTTTTTTTCCCCCTCCTTGCCCGAGTCCTTCTTCTGCCAATTCCCCACTATTTTTTTATTCCTAATTTGTTTTGTTTTTCCTTCTTTCGGTGGGATGTTGACATGAGGATGAAAATTCTCCTTCGCCTTAGTGGTGATTGTTTAAACTTACAGTCTTAAACCGTGCCAAAGTCCTGTTATGTCTTGAACTTTCCTTTCTAGCTCTCCTGCTGCTTCTTTCTCTGATCTCCTCTTTCTCCTCTCTCTCTCCAAGCATTACACTTGTGAATGTATTCTCGTCTGATGGGGTCGGTCAGTATTTTTCAGGATGAGGATGTGGTGTTTATTCTGCCCAGATTGTGACGTTTAGTATAACAGTTGCCTTTTTGTAATAACTTTTTTTGTAAATACATACCCATGATGCCATATTTATCGTTCGTAATTTAATTATTGATACAAAGTGCCGGGAACTGAACAATATTTATGGGGGAGAAAAAATTGTTTTCTAACAAAAAAAATACAAACAAAAAAAATTTCCAACTCTGTACAGCTTTTGGTTATAACTGCTTTAGCATTAAAAGTTTATTGTTTTGGAAAGAGCCGTTTTTGACCTCCTCCGGGGGACGGGGCAGCCGCGGGTGCCGTCGCGGGCCCGGTTGGCGCTGCCGCCGGGGCCGGGCCGTTGTTTTCGAGCTGGCGATGCCGGGTGAAGCCGCCTCCTCGCCGCCGCTCTTTTCTCGTGTCCCTTTGTCCCCGCCCTCCGCCGCCCGGCAGTTTCGCTCCCCCGCCACCTTCCCGAGCGGACCGAGCTCGGGGCGCGGCGCCGCCGAGGGAGAGGAGCGCTGGGGGCAGCGGAGCCACCTCGACGGGGAGGTCCCGACGGTGAGTACCGGGGCGGCGCAGTGCCCGGCGCCGCTTGGATGCAGCGCTGGGATGTGGGGACCGGCCAACCTTGCGGGACCGGCACCGGGCTGCATGCCGGGGGGGGGACCGGGGCGACCTCGCGGTGCGCAGGACTTTCTCCGTTATCGTCTGGTTTGTTTTGTTTTCCTTTATTTCTGACTAGGACGTGGAAAGCCTCCCCGTCCTCAGGAGGAAAAGAGGTCGAGCGGAGACATCTCATCCGAGAAACTTCTCCTCTGGCGCCACACAGGAGCTCCAAGCAACCAGAAAGACGGTGGAAACCGTCCCTCCCCGGCAAACCTCCGTGTCCCGGTGGCCCCGGCGGGCCGGACGGAGGTGCCGCAGGGATGCTCAGGTCCTCCCGCCCCGGTGGAGCGCGGCTGGTGCTCCCCTCCAGCGCGGCCAGCCCGGGCGTGCGGCTCCGCAGCTGCATCCTCCCTCCGATCCGCACCTCCCCTGACCGGGGGAGACCCCAGACAGGCCCCCTCTTGAACTTGACTGGGGGCACAGGGGAAGGCCGAGGTGGCCCATCCCCTCCTGCCTGCCGCAGGGGCCGCTCGGGCGAGTAACCCGCGAAGCCTTGCATGCTTTAAAATTCACGTTTGAACAAATCTACCCTCTCCTTTTTCCCAAGGAAAAAAAAAAGGGGTGAAAAAAAGGTTTCTCGCACAGGAGAAAGGTGAATCGCAGCCTCTGCAGCTGCACATCTAAAAAAAAAATAAAAATAAATCCCTCCAGGTCCTCACTGGCCACTTAAAATAGTTCCCTTCGAGGTGTCCCAGCTAAACGTGGATCTCTGCTTCTTTTTTGCTGTGAAGTCTTTCTCTCGCTGTGCGCAGAGCCGAGCCCGGGGCTGGACGCGGAGCGCTGCCGGCCCGGGCCCTTCCCGGGGGGCGAGCGGGGCCACCCCGCCCCGCGGCGGGCGAGGAGCAGCGGAGCCGCCGGGCGCCGTCGGGTTTTCCTCGGACACCCACCTGGGTCGCGTCTGCGTCGCTCCGGACCGCGCCAGGCTTGGAAACGTGCCGGTAGGCTCGGTTTCGTTACTGCTTTGCTCGGACCCGGGGAGGCGCGGGGCGCGCAGGGCTGGCGACGGCTGCTGCTGTCAGTCCCCGAAACGCCGTCCCAGAGTGGGGGGCTCTGCTGTGGCCGGGGTTGTCCTTTCTGGCTCTGCAGTGGCTCTGGCTGGTTCCCGGGGCCCTCGGGCCGCACTGGTGTACTTGCCCTCCCGCCTGCCCCCGCAGTTGCTTCCTTCCTTTGACTGGCAGCACTGCTCCTGCCATTTTTATTGCTAGGAATTAAAACCAGCATCCTGGCTCATTTGGCTTCCCCTGGGTTGCCTGTCAGTCCCCCACCCTGGGACCTTCCCATCCAGGCAGGGCTCGCTACCAGTATGGGGAAGAGTGGAGCAAACTGTTGATTGTACCCCACTGAGGTCCAGGGTCCCCCCATCCCACTCTGCAGGCCCCCCCCAAAATGGGGCATGGATGGGCAGGTGCAGCTGGGGTGGGTATGTGTGTGGTATGGGATGAAGGAATGGATTTGGGATGGATGCAAAAAGGGCTGAGGACCTCTTTGGCTCTGAAATGCTTGCAAAGCACAGAGTTCAGCACCAGCACCATGAGGTGGGGCAGGAAGGCCATGTCCCCCCAGCATGGTACACCCTGCTGGTGGGTGCTGCTGGCCCCGAGACTTTGGGGGTGAAGGCCAGGGAAGAGCTGTCTCACCCTGCAGCTGAGTCCTCAGCTCTCATGGTCAAATAAGAAGGGCTTTTCTGTAAAAGAACCAAAAAGTCTCTGTTGCTCACCCGTGCTAATTGCAGGGAGATATAGAGAGTCCTGGAGTGGGAAAGATCCTTTTTCCCAGATTTCTTATGCTGGTTTTGTGAGCCGGGGAGAGACAGCTCATGATTTTCAAAGCCAGGGCCTGGCAGTGGGGACCTGTGGGCATTCCCTGTGCTCACAGCTTGGACAAAAGCGTTACAGAGCCAGCCAGGACAGAACAGCGCTGGCAGGGCAGGTGCCATGTTAGCTTAGCTTTTAGTGTGTCATAATAATGGGACTTGTGTCACACCCCAGAAAAATCCCAGGACTGGTCACAAAAAGGGGACATATTCTGCTGTCCTCTCCCAGACTGGCAGTTCCCTTGAAGTTGCTGTGCTTGCTTGTGTGAGCAGGATTAGGTGGATTTGTCCCCACATAAACAGAACTCGGGATGGTTTTCTAAAAGGGGTAATGTTGATTCATTGTGCTATAACGAATCTAAGCAGAGGCAGGCGATGAGCTGGAGCCATTCCTTCTCTACCACGCTTTATGAGCCATGAATATTTTGATTCCTTTGGTGTCATTGTTTTTGCATATCTGTCTCTGTGTCTGGTGTAATCCTCTGAAAAGAATATTTTTTTTTCAAGCTTTGTGCGTGCCATTAGCAGCTAGTGGTTGCACACAGTGTGAAGGCAGAGTCCTGAAGGCATTTTGATCAGGTTGTGTTCAAGTATCTCAGCGTTATGACACCAGGAATTAAGTTCCTATAGTAACTCTGTTGGCTGTAAAGCTCCAAAGCAGTGGATAGGGTGTAGTATTCTGTGTTTGCATTTTATTTTTTTTATATAATGTTCCCAGATTAAAAGCACCACACACTAACCCTTCTCTTTTAGCTGAGCCTAACTTTCACGACTGTTTCATAAACCATCCCTGTTATTTATGCTGTTAGTATGATCAGCTGTAAGGAAAATATTTCTGCAGAGGTGCACTCTTGGTTTGGAAAAGTAAAACTCCAGAGAAAACTAATATTCTTTGAGAAATCTAATTTTATTATAGAGTGTCCAAAAGGAAATAGTTTGTAACGTACTGACTACTCTGTACACCTCCTGAACTAAAATGTTTGGTTAACCTTTCTATGCCATGTGTATGGGATAAAAATATAATTTATGTCTTGCAAGTGCCTGCTCACCTGAACGTAAGTGCAAGCAGTAAAAATACTTTTGTAAGAGCTTACAGTGGTAAGTGACAATGGCAAAGCAAGGACCTGCCCTGCAGACTTGATAGGAGGCTGTTTAGGATGGCTTTGCAGACGTCTGTTCTGCAGTAGTCGTCTGTTCTGCAGTAGTCGTGAAAAAACCCTCTGCAGGATCCGGGGGAGGCACTTGACTAAAGAGGCACAGGTATATTTTAATATTAAGATGCTAATTTTATTCTCAGTAAAAAGAAGGTTGTGTGCTGCTTAGGTTTTCTTTTAGCTGACACTTCAGTAGTGTTTCTCCATTTCAAATGTTCGTGTGAAAAGAAACTTTAATAAAAAGGGCTGGGGAAAAAAAAAAAAGAGTTTAGCTGAATGATTTTGTTTTGGCAACTTGTTCAATAGTGGCAGCTTTGAAATCACCAAAGCTCGACTTTGAAACGGTTGAATGGGTGATACGTGAAGTTTCTGTTGAGGGAGACCCAGCCTGCACACTGGGGATTTTTTCCTGTGCGTGCTGAGCGAGGTAGCTTGACCTGGGACATCAGGGAAACTTGGAGAGGGGAAAAGTCACCGGTGGTCCTGCTGGCTGGGGGGAGGCTGGGGAAGCTGCAGATGCTTAATAGCCAAGGATCATAAAGGATACATGCAGAATAGGGCTATGCCCTTGGTTTTGCTGTTTTTCAGAGCATCGTATAATCCCAGTTTGGGCCTGTGCTAGTCCTGCAGCTACAAAATGGCTCTTAGTGAGGTTTTGGGGCACTTGGCGGGGTAGAGCAAGGGGCTGGGCAGAGATTCCAAAGCTTTCCAGAAAACTTTGCCCTACCTGGCTTCCAATACCTCCATCTCTGTTGTTCAGGCAGAAACTGGTCTGTGGGCAGGACAAAAGTGGGACATTGTCAGGGTTTGGTGTGGGGGTAAAAGGTGTGTTGCTCTGCAGCCTGTGCCGGGACTGTGCCCAGACAGGTGCAGGGTGTCACTGCTCCCTGTGCTCCAGAGGGAGCTGGGTGGGATTTTGGAGCAGAAATGAGTGTTGTGCTTTATTCACAGGCAGAGACCTTTAGCTGGGAGGGTCACAGCAGGGGAGAAAACACTGGGATTTTGGTTTCTGCTAGCCATGAGCTCGCTGTATTTGTATGCCACTTTGGAAAATGTACCTCCAGCCAGAAAGGCTCAAGAGGCAGTGCGTTAGCATATAGTCTTTGCTTTAAATAGAATCACCCACTTATTTATATCATCTTTAAATTCCCCTCAGTTTCAGTAAAACATTATTTCAGTGCAAAATCTGGTGTTTGTATTTTTTTTAAAGTAATTTTTTTCTGCTTTCTGTAGTTTACATAGCATGATTCTTCTGTTTTGAGCAAGAAGATATTGTTTTTTCGTTCACTTTTTTCCTTATTTTAATTTTTTTCCTGTTTATTCTTTAGCTGTGTTAATAGAATGACATTGAATTTAAGCTTTCCACCCCTTCAGTGTGTTCTTACTGAAAATAAACATTTTTTTTTGTTTGCATTTAGCACCCTATTAAATCCATGGACATGAACTTCTCAGGGATTATTGATAAACTCAAGAAAAAAGTAAAGCTTGTGTTGAGATTGGTGAAACTCCTTCTTAACTATAGGAAAAATCTTAATTTGGACTTAAATATTATATTTAATTAAAAGAAAAATCTTAGTGCAGCAGATGGTGTGACTAAAGTTTCTCTGACGCATGCAGAGTGCAGAATTTGCAAGGACTGGACTCTGATCACTCACTGGTACAAGGGCTCCTGGTGCTGAGGAAGGCAGATGTTCCCCAGAATACTCATTTTCCCCATAATATTTATTTTTACTAGAAAGAAGATGCTGCAAGAATGTGCTGAAACTGCCAATCATAAATATTTAAAAATCATGTTCCAGGCACACTTGTAATGGACTTGCTCAATTTTACGAGATTATGAAAGGAAAAGAAAGTAGACCATTTTTTTCTTTTTCTGCTGTTTTTTTTTTTTCGATGCTGTGAGCCTCACTGTCCAGATTTTATTTTCCCTCTTTTTTCTTTTTTTTTTTTTCCTTTTGGTGACACCTACAAGGCTAAAGGGGCATATATTTGTGTTTTAGAGTGGAGCTCAAATTTTTGTGTAATTTCATGATTCTAGAGCTTCACTTACATTTTTTAAAATGAGGCTATTGCCAGTATTGTAAGAATTGACAAAACTGCAGCAGTAAAATATATATTTAATTTTTAATCTTGCAGAAGTATTTTAAAATAATACAGTAAGTGGAGTGATTTGCCTTAATGGCTTGGCACCACTTATTTTGTTTTTAAAATGAGATACCAATGTATCATTGCAATCTGCTCCTTTTTTTCTGTTTCCTTTTCATTCTTTGCTGATGCAGAAGGCAGGCAAAGGACCAAAGGAGTTGAAACTGCCCCTCGAAGACCCTCCCTGTACCTTCAGGAGGACACTGGACTGAAATTAAAATGAAACCTCTCTGTTGCTGAGGACTTGATTTCAGAGGAGTTTTCTGACCCTTTCAAAAACCTTAAGTTGTAAATGTTTAAAAAACAAAAGGAGAAGAAAATTTAAAAAAATTTTAAAACATTAGCTCCTTTTTTAAATTATGAGGTGACATAGGGAATTTTAAGAATTATGATTTGATAAAGAACTTACTGGGTCTCCAGCTGTGGGGCTGAGCTCTGCCAGCCTCGCCTCGCAGCCATGGTCTCTCTGAATGTTTAATACACCAGAGTGAGCCCTGCAAGCTATGCCATGATGTCTGTAGTCAGAGGACAGAGAAGAGTACAGTGGGCTCTTCTAAGCCTAGTAGTCCCAATCTCAGGCTGTGATAAGTTTTTTAGAAATTTATAACTCAAACTCGAGAAATTTATAATACAAACTTGAGCAACTGTAGCATTAAAGCAAAGTTCTTTGTTGTAATTGAATTTTAATCCAAGTTAGGAAAAAAAATTGTTCTAGAGAGAACAATAGTTTGTATCAGCACCTTAGTTTTATCACATTTATATTTCTAAATTTCATAATTTTGCTGTAGATTAATTAATAGTTTCTTTCCAGATTGACGATAAATTACACTGAAAGAAATTAAACCAGCAGAAATGCCCCCTACAAAGTTTTAAGTCACGTATGCATCAGTGAAACATTACTGTCCTGAAAATATGTTTTCTTCTTTTCATTAATTTTCTGTTCTTAATCTCAAACAGTCTTTTACAAAAAAAGCTGTTTGTCAGTAGAGCAACACTAGTAGATTGTGCTCTGAGGAGAAGCTGATGCAAGGAAGGGGCATTGGAGAAATACTGCATTTCATAAACAAAATCACTAGAGCATTAGGAGAGCAAACATGTGGTTTTATGAACATAGTTATAAATATTTAAACATGCAAAATGAAAATGTTACTAAATATCTGGTTTTCATTATCTTTCGATGAACATTTTCATTCTTGGAAACATTGCTAGCTGTCTGCACAAAACAATCACCACCCCCATCCCCAGAATGAATGATGTGTAATGTGAAAACGTGTTAAAATGCACAGTTGTTTGTAATATCTTCTACCAAAGTGGAAGACATTCTACCAAATTTGGTATTCTACTGAATCCCAAAGTATTCTTGCCCAACAAACAGGCAACCATCCTGCTTCTGTCAGCAACTCGCTTGCTAGATATTATGAAAAATCTGAGGATGGTTTGGAAAATATAAGATGTCACTCAGCGAGCTTGGAGTCGCGTCCTGCCATCCTTTCTCCAGTGAAATTCCTACAGAAGTCAACAAAAGATGTGGCTGCTGATTTTATCATTAGCAACGTATTATTTTGAAGTGTCAACAAGTGTGGAAGCGTTCTGTGTGCCTCTGTGGAAGGGTCGGGAAGTTTGGGGTGGGAAGCCTGAGGTCCACCCCTTGGCCGGGCTTGGCGTGGGTGTGAGGCTGCACCTTTAAACAGGATGGTAGCAGGCAGAGGGAGGCACAGGTTGTGCAATTTAGCTTTTGTGAGTGGAGGCCTGTGAGAAAGCAGAGGCCACGCTGTGCATCACTGTTCATAATAAGGCAGGTGTCTGATTCCTCAGACCCAGCGTAGTCAGCCGTCGCTCTTGGCTTCAGTTCTCCCTCATCCGTGCGTCCCCACCAAGCTCCGACTGTGCCGCGTATGTCATGAAATAGGATGCCAGATGAAATATTTATTTATTTTTTTAAAGCACCGGGAAACCCATTTTATATTAGTCACATATTTAATCATGACTGTGGTGAGGCTGTGCCGTGCTGGGTGGAGGCACGGCCTCCGTGCGCTGGCACATCGGCACGCACGCGCACGCTGTTTACTATTCCTCCTGCAGTTGCTCCCACCAATAAATCTGCACTTGCTGTAGCCAGGATGGAAATCTTTAAGACAAAGGACTTGAATGGGCAGTTTTTTATTGCTGTGATAGAGTAGAAGGCCCCAAGCTGGGGGCTAGTGCATGCATGAATGCTGCCCCCCTTGGCTTGGTACTGTCTCCTGTGAGCTCTATACCAAGTACCAGAGACTGTAAAGGGGAGAGGGCCCCAAGGCTGGTATTTCCCCGTTTCAATTCTTGCTTCTCTGACTGCAGTAAATCCCAAAGAAATGATGGCTGAGAAGCAAACTTGGAGAAGAGTGTGGAAGGGGAGGCTGTTGGGTAACGCAGGGGATGCCTGAGAGGGCAGCACAAAAACGTGGGAATGAGGAAAGGAGGAACAAAAGAGATGTGGGTTGGCGAAGGAGGAATAGTCTAGTGAAAGGCGGCCGGGCTGGTGCAGCAGCGAGGAGCTGCTCCTTGTCCCTGTGTGTGAATACATCCAGCTGAGCCTTTTGCATTTGCAGGCTGTTCAGGCAGAGCCCCCACAAAAGTGTGTGAGTCTCTGGAGACGTGCACAGGATTTGCCCTGTGGGAAGCAGCGTGTGGTGCTCGGAGTGGGGAAACCTCCACGCTACACAAGTTTTGGCTCCCACGATGCAGCTGTGCGTGGCTGTTGGCCGGGTGCAGTGCGTGGGCACCGGCGGCGCCATTCCCGTGCCCGGGCTTTGGGATGTGGCTGGTGACAGAGTCCCTTGGCAAGCCAGACCCGAGCTGCGAGTGGGGAGGAACAGGCTGGCTTCGCACAGGCAGCTTTGTGCCCACCAGGCTCAGGACCAGAGGGACCCTTGGGGAGCTGTTGTTGCCCTCCTGCTCCCTCATGGCTCCCACTCCGCTCTGTTCCTGGAGGCCACAATGGGGTCCTGCCACGGGGGAGGGACTGGGGCTGGTTTCTCAGCAGCAGGAGCGATGGTGCTGTGCTCTATCCGCTTACGTCAATGCAGACCTTTCCATGGACTCCAGTCTGGGTTGGATCAAGCCTTGCATGATTGTGGCCCTTGTGCATTTCAAAACTGTGTTAATCTATATCTGGATCCCAATGGGGGCACTATGGATGAACTGAGCTCAAACAATCCTTGGCAGGAGGGACGGACTGGAGTTGGCAAGGATTTTTGTCCCATTATTGGTTACTCGGAGGAAGGAATGTACGCACCATTTTAATATATGACAACTTGAGGTCTGTCATCTTCAGCATATTAGAAAAGCCTCATTTTTAACAAATCCCAGAGCATTTACTAGGCATCGTGATGCAGCTGGATTGAGACTGCAGGCTGGTCATGGGCAGAGGCACAGGGTCTGCTCTGTGTCTCTTTAGGCATGGAGCAACTTCTCCTGCTGTTGGGTCGGCCCTGTGGGAGCCAGCAGCAGATCCTGGGGTTGCTCACCTCTTGCTCCCATCAGACCTTGGCAGCAGGAGAAATGGGAATATTGGGGCAGACAAAAGCAGTTGCAGTGCAGTCTGTAGAGCAAACCATGCTGAAAGCTTTCCTCAACTAGTTAAATCTGCCTGCGTGTTCTCAGCAAGTTTAGCCAGGGGTTATTTACCAAGCTCAGAGGAAATTTGCCTGTCTGCACTAAAATCTCCAAATCGTGTCCCAAAGACCCTGAGAGATATTTTTTCACACTCTCAGTCAGTTTGCTCTTTCCTCTAGTGAAAAATCCAGATGGGTGCTTGTGTTGAAAACTGGTTTGTATGAAGTCACACTTTTCAACTTTCTTGTTCTGGGTTTCTAAAGTAGGAGAATTAAACTCATAAAGGTTTTTCAAGATTATTTGAACTTGTTGTATCAAGACCAAGAAATTAGTCCAGATAACTTAGAAATGGCTAGGAGAGATGGAGAAAATATGCTTGGTGTTTTGTGTTGTTTGAACATTTTTTGTGGGGGTTTTTTTTGTTTGCTTTTATTTTTGGGTTTTGGGATTTTTTGGGGTTTTTTTGCTTTGTTTTTGTTTTGAAGGTGGAAGGAGTTTTAAAATAGGTTTTTTTTATTTTACCAAGAATTATTTGTATTTTTATCAACCAAGAAGCCATCCGAGCACTTAGCAAACTGTTCCTTTCAAGAACATCCCCATAAAGAGAGAGTAGAAATAATCAACAAAAAGAATAGGTGTCAGCCTTAGACAGCCAACTGTGTTTCTGGGTAATCTAATGCCATTTTAATATCTTGCTTTTAATGCAGCTCAGAGAATGGTTTGATGGACAAGGCACTGATGCTCACGAGCCTGAGTTCAGTTGTTAGGGTTATGTCAAAAATTATTTTTCACAGACAACTGTAGTTGGAGCATCAGCTTCCATTAAGTATTTTAAGGCCTCTGAGGTTCAGTGCTAGCAGACCATGTTTTGTAGCCTTTGGTTTGCTTTTGTGGTGACAAAAACAGAAGGTCTTTGGTTAACTTCTGACCACTGACATATTAAATGAAGATGAGCATTTGAGCAACATCAGTGATTTCAATTGACTCATCAATTGCCATTGCATAGCAGTCCTCATGTTTCACTTTGGTAACAAGCTGATCTGCCACATCTGATGCCAGCAATTCAGTCCTTCAAACAAATGACATGTTTGATAAAGAAATCTTTTAAAATTCATTATGCACTTTGGCTTTTGTCTTTCCTTTTAATACAGCATCTGTTGCAGCCGGGATACATTCCTTGATCGTTTCTGAGTCTGCAATTATTTTTATGCCTGCCCAGTGTCCCGGAGATGTGAAATGAAGCTGCCATGCCATGCTGCTGAGCCCTGAAACTCTACACAGACATTCAATTTAATCTCTTGGAACAGACTGCATTAAAGTAGTGTCATCAGTGCACAGTTGTGATAAAAAGACGACATGAAGAAAGACAGTGAACTAAAAGGCCCTGCTTTTTTTCTGGGAAGAAAATGGGATATCTGTCCCTTCATTTGTTTCACGGATTCCTTGCACAGCCATTTAAATTCAGCAGAAGTCTCCAAATGTCTAAACTTTATCCTGAGCATTTTTTTCAGTGCTGGAAAGGAATACAGTTAAGTGTTCCAGGGGGAATTTTATAGAAAATGCTATATGCAATGTTAATTACTTGGGATGGGGTCATACCTTTTTCCATACAGAGCCAGTAGAGAAACAAATACAAGACTCGACGAGAAGTGATCTGCAGGGATCCACTGATCAGTGGCTCCAAAGGCTGGCAGAAGAATCACAGGGTCTTTAACCCAAAGTGCCCCCATGTGCCTTCATCCTGCTCCATGCCGGAGCTCTGTGAATAGCTGGAGCTGGAAGAAATGACAAACTTCTTGGGTGCCACAAGAGATTGCATCAGCATTACTGATCCTCACTCGCCTCGTTACTGAAAATGCATCAAGCAGCTATTTGGGTCAGACTGCTAAATTTGTAGACACGGAGTGTCAAGAAGCCTTTTTGTCAACTTGGTACCGTTTAGTGTTATTTGTCCTCAAGTTCAAAGCAATCCTGGCCTCAGACTTGTGATATTTTCTGCCCTTTCCCCTTTCTGTTGGCTCAGACCTCTTCCCTTTGAGGTCAACATCAAAATAAAGATGTATGTTTCCTCAGCCTGACCATGGCTCTGACTCTTTAGATCAGCAATCCTATAGTCCATATGTCTTCCCATCTGTCAACTGGCATTTGAAGCCAGCTTGCTCCTCTATTCTTTCAGACAAGTGTGAGAATCAGGAGTTTCTTTAATGACGGTTTTTTGCTAAGATACTACCTATTAAGATCCCTTGATGGCACCTTGAATAGAGATCAAAAGCAACTGAGTTCACTCCACAAATCTAATTCCGTCAGTCAGTTTAGGGCATTGAGAGAGGGGTGGGGAGGGCTCGGGAGGGCACCGCGCTCCTGCAGTTAGGAGACGGGCTTGGGAAGTCTGAGCTGGGGCTTCAAGGAGTGACAGAAAGCAGCAAACAAGAGCACTGCTAAATCCCTCCAGTGGTGGCTGTGCTCGAACTGCCAGGGCTCCTCAGGGTTGAAAAGCAGATCTGTACATCATGGGTTCATGGCTTTTCTTGCTCTGTGGTCTGGTGACAGCTTTTAGGATCTGAGCTGTGCCTGATTCAAACAAGCACTTTTTGGTGCTGCATTACTAGTACCTGTGTGTCTACGCCTTTGGCTGGGAGATGATTCAAAATCTGTTTGTCATAGAAACAAAAATCTGAAAGTACAAAGTATTCTTCTCATTAATAATTATTACCAGGCTACAATTTGTCTGTTATACTTTGGAGACCTGCTAATAATGGGGATCTGTGTGCTGCTTCACCACTGGGACTGCATGAAAGGCAATTGGAGAGATGCTGCCTGCACAGCATTATCACAGCAAAGTGGCCACTCTTTCTGAGGGCACAATTTGACTTTCAAAGTCCCCTATTCTTAATGCTTGTCAGGAGATGATGCAACACCCTTGGAATATTTGGGAAAGTGTTTGCTCTGGCTGTGCTTTTCTCCAAATGAGTACCATAGAGGAATTAGTGGGAAGCCGTGAGCATTAATTAAGGCCCAAAGCCTGAAACTCAAAGTCTTGTTGGCTGTGGGGGCTGGAAAGTAGGAAGTGTGGTGGAGGGCATTCCCCAGGGAGCCTCCACAGCTAACAAACGTTTCTGTTTGTTTATGGGACCCAAATGTCTGAGAAGAGCTGGAAAGCCCCAGGATGTGGCTGAGTGCTGGAGGATGGTGTCACACTACTGACTGTCAAGTAAAACTTGACTCATTGGAGTCAAGGACACCATATGTCCTTAGATTTCTGTTGAAACCTGTTGAAGTGTGAGCATGAACCTGAAGTTCAGACACAGTTTCTTTGGCCTCAGTGTCTTTAACTGCAGTCATAATGTCACTTCTGCTCCCTGAGGGAAAACAGCTGCTCTGTCTGCTTGCTCTGGAGCCTCACTGCTTTCAGATCAGGTGGTTCATCAAAATTTGGGGCATGCAGATTTTTTCCTTTTAAGAGGGGAAACAGAAATTACTTTGATACGATTATATGTTTTCACCAAGAAGATGCACCAGCTTCTGGACACTGCAGTAAGCAAAACATCAAGTCAGTTTGTTTTCCCACTCCAAGCCTCTTTCAGCCAGCTCAAAAGTGATCTCAATCTGAGATTGTCATTGGGCTTATTTAAATGCGCTTGGCTTTGTGCTCTCATTCTCTGCCTGTACTCTTGGTCACCCACTGTTTTTCTTTTACAACCTCCACACAGTCTATTCTGTCTCTCTTTTACATGATGATACTCTGCCAAATTTGTCTTCATCACAGTCATTTTTAGTGTGAATCCATATCTGCCTTTTTAGGGGGTAGTAGCAACAGTGACGTAAACTTGTGGTTGAAGCAGAAGCTGCTATTGAGTTGGACAAAATAGGATGAATGCTGTATAAAAGCCTTCAGAGAGCTGTGAAATCTCCATCCTCTCTTCCTTGTTCTCCTGGGAACACTTGCACAAAGAGTATTTTTAATGTGAAGCAAAAAGGATTCTGACGAATACTCATTAACATTTTGTTTCTGCAAAGATACATGATTATCACAAGGCTGCAAGGGACATGTATTCAGTAAAGCTCTTAGATGTATGCTTAGTTTTATGTATATGCTTAAATCTTCCTGATGGCCCCTGCTTTGCTGAATAGGCATATTGACCAAGACAAAACCAGGTATTTGATGGAGCTGATTTGTACTGCTCAGGTATGATGCAGTGGGCTGTGATATAGGTCACCAAACTCACTACGTAATTGTGCTCTGTGAACAGTGAATCCTCTCCTATGTGTTGCAGTGAATTGGTTAAATTACACCCACGATTCATTTGTATCCTAATTGTGAACAACAAACCATAACAGCAGGATTCAAGGAGAGACTGGAAAGGGAAAAAACATCAGAGCCATCATGTGCTGTAGCTTGTTTTCATCACGTGCCTTTTTTTCAGTGGGAGCACAGATGGAAAACATCCTGGCAAAGGCATTGCTACTCCATTGCCACTTTGGAAACTCCCATGAATAAAGATCTGATATGGGCTGCCTTGTCAGACACTGGCTATATCCCTCAGTTCATATGCAGGCAGCCCCATTTCCTGCTGCCTGTTCCAAGCTGCTTAAACCCAGAACAGCTTGGTCAGGAAGAATTAATGTAGTAGCATGATGGTGAGTCTCAGCTAGTTATCTTGTCTGAGGGCAGGAGAAAGTGTGTCTGCCTGTGCCTCTTCCTGCAGACATGTCACTGATATGTTCGTCTGCTGCTCTGAACGCCCTGTGGAAGGTGAAGTGCTGGGATTGCTTGGCTGTGTCATTAGATACTGCCCTAGATTCACTTAAGAGTAAAGATTTCCCATTTGTGCGAAAGAGGAGCATGTTTTGGCGGACACAATACGCAGCGGAAGTAACCAGACATGACAGAAGGGTTTCCAGACTTGGCTGGAGTTCTCATATCTTGTCACAGGGGGAACCATACACTCATTTTTCATGAGGTCCCCATTCTTCCATGCAGCGGCTGTAATCCACTTTCTGTGCTGCTCTTTCCATGTGAAACCTTGGGTTCCTTTTAGCAGCTGTTTGGGTGGAATATAATGAAGTCTAACAGTTGGAAACAAAAAAAAAAAAAAAAAAAAAAAAAAGGGCATGGTCATAGCTGTTTCTTTCATGAAAATGAAATGGTCTGAAGATGGCTGTGTTTTATGTAGCCAAGTGTCATTTTGAGTCACTTGAAGCATACTGAAGCTTTGACACAATGTCACCAGGGACTGGAGTTTCTGTCACTGTGCAATGGATGGTTTGCTAAGAAGTTCATTAATCTACTGTCTCTGAGTACTGCTGGAGCCTCAGGGTGTGATCCAGTGTGGACTTGGAAGTCCAGGTGTCTCTCCTGGAAATGAGAAGGTCCAGGTTCTGGTTCTTAATTACAGGATTTTCTGTTTTACGTACAAAGAGCGTTGAGAAGCAGAGGGCTGGCTCAAGGATGTCCATGACTACAGTATTTAGGTGCTACAACCAAACAAGCCCATCAGGGTGGTGATTAGGCACTGGTTCTGAACCTCAGGGCAGGAGGGCAACAGAGTCAGGCTCCAATTGCTTCAACACAAATACTAATTCAAGTGGGCCTTTTGTCCCTGGAGGGCAGGGTGAGCAACTTCAGAATATGACAACTACTTAGTAATTGTCACTAAAAATCAGTCACCCAAGAAGAGCACTGTCTTCCTTAGACTAACGGGCCAAAAAAGATCCTGGTTTAACTTCAGGAGGACCAGGGGAGTTACACTGCTGTTTTTTACATCCCCATTAATTTTGACTGTGCTGCAACAACAGGTTATTTAGTAACCTGTAATTGGGGGTATTTTTTCTAGATGATGGAAAAGTAGCTGTGTAATTAATGGACTGGGTAATATGTTCTAACAATAAGCCATATTGTGACTTGACTGTTAAATAGAATAATACTTCAGCAGAAAAAAACCCCCAAACATTTGCATTTAAGTCTGTTAGCGGAGTAGAGCTCAGTATTTCTAAGAAAGCTGCATTTGACCTTTGGTGAAGACTGGAGATGGTAGCACCTGTTAGCAGTGAAGCAAATGAAGATGGTGTATCACTGCTATTTATATGACAGAGGCCGGGCATTATAAACGTGTCACTTCTTGCACATCCTCAAGTGCACAGAGCTAGTCTGAAAAATATGGAACTACAAATGGTTAAATCACACCCAGCATTTGACATAAATACTATTTCTCAGCACGTAAGTAATGTGAATGTTATGTTGCACAAATACTTAGAGCTTCATTTACCCTCATCTTCTTTTCATTATTTGCAGGAGGTCTTGTTCTCTGATGGTGTCCTGGAAAACACAAAGTGGATATTATTCTTATCTCTGGTGCTGATATTTACTGCTGATAAATAGGCTCAGTAAAATGGGAACAAATGTTTGTTTCATAATCCTCCTGCAACTGCAGACTTCATTATATATGAAGAACACAGAGATTAAGTCTGCCATTTGCCGACAGCATGTTTCCAGTTTCCATTTATATAGTACTCACATGCAATGGTATATTAACTTGTACCTGGGCTGAAAAATATTTTTTTCCCTTCTTTGGTAAGATATAATGATTATTTATTGGTGTACACCCTCTAGCCTTTCAACCTGGCTGGGATTACCATTTTTTTTCCCCATGCTATAGTTTCTAAAGTATTTTTTTCTCCTTGGTGGAGATGATGTTTGTACTGCAGTGAATTGGTCTTTACTTTGCTTCCTTAGAAGTTTTATATTTTTTAAATGTTTTCTGTACATGTGGCTGAAGCCCCATTTCTGAAAGTGGATTTCTTTTTATCACAAAATGCTATTATATCACATCTTAAGAGTTAAAGTTTTATCATAGTTAGATTCTATTTTCAGATAACATCGTGTGGAGACCATTTTCAAAAGCATTAACTCAAACCACAAGGATGCACACTGTTTTAAAATATGAGAATTCACACATGCTTTTTATTATAATGCACATAAAACTGGAGTA
This sequence comes from Corapipo altera, assembly GCF_003945725.1. Taxonomy (NCBI): domain Eukaryota; kingdom Metazoa; phylum Chordata; class Aves; order Passeriformes; family Pipridae; genus Corapipo; species Corapipo altera. Next base: position 5,203,474 of record NW_020884891.1, on the reverse strand, counting down.
TAATACAGTAGGCTTTGGCAATAAAACAGAGTAGTCAATATATAAATTTTATGCCTGGTTCTTTAAATGAATGAACTGCTTTTCTTGATGAATTGAGCATGAATGAGTAAAACCAGGATGATATGATTAGATACTAAATCAATGGTTTTCTGGCAATTCAAAAATTGCATATCTAGTTCAGTGTTCCTTTTTTTTTTAGTTCCTGGGACAACTTGATAACCTTCTTGTACTAGCCAAACCACTAAAGAGGCATAGTCAGTCTCTTCAAGTTCACTATTGTTCTCAGAAAATCACTTCCTTAAGAAATATCCATATGTTGAGGGTCTCGTTTGTGCTTTGTGGGAAACAAAGTTATGGGTTAAATTCATTTAGTCTGTAACTCCATTGAAGCTGGATTCAGCTGGCACAAATACCTCCTGATGGTGTTATAGTGTGTGTGGGGGAGTGTGAGTCTGGCTTTGCCTTCTTTCTGCTGGCACAAGAAATGGGGAGCAATCTGTAGTCAATAGGAAGAGTTGCAGGTCGGGGAGATTCCTCAGGGCTGAGATTTCGAGTTCAACCACTTCATACATTTGAAGCTTGGATTTGCATTTAGGAATATAAATGAGGTCAATGATTTTCTAAATGAGGTGAACAGCCAGATGACCTCCTTATGTAGACAGAGCCCCATATGTGTTTGTGGCAGGGAGAGACCTTTTTGATCTTAGAGGCACTGGGAAGAGAAAACACAGTTGGGGAGCTGGCATAAGCTAGACAAATCTCCAGTGGCTGGCAGGGAAGGAGTTAATCAGTCCCTTGGTACCAACTAGAGCAAGTCCTGTGCAGCAGGTAGTGATTTGTAGGAGAGTAGAGATGGGCCCGCTGAGAGAAATGAACTGATTGCTTTGGGGTGGGGGCTGTATAAAATACTGCCTTGGGAGAGGGGTTTGTTGCAGGGGCAGCTTTGCCTGGGGAGTTGTGTCTCAGCCGTTGATACAGACTTAGGTGAGGTAAGCTATATTTTGCACTTTTCTGTGAAGTCCTGCTGGTGCATCTAAAAGGGCTGAGGTGTTGCTTTTACAGTGAGGGGCTCCCTTATTTAAGGTGAGAGCAGAATGGTGGTGGTCCTCAGGCTCTGTGGTATCTCCTTTTGGTGTTGCAATTCCCGTCAGAGAGGGTGGATTAGTTGGCTTGGGTGATGGACTGTGGGAATGGAGCCATGCCAGCAGCTGGCTGAGATAAACTCTCATGGGAAAAGATGTTTGTCCTGATACTCTGTTCTCTGACAGTCTTCTCTAGTTGCTGGTCCAGTGCAAAAGTGATGTGAATTACTGATCAACTGAGTGATTCCTAAAGGGGCAGAGGAATAGCAGCATCTTGTGTCCAGAGGGATGCTCTGGTGGGAGGTACAGCCCTTCCACACAAAGGATGAGTGCTGTAAGGAACAGGAGTGTTAGCATTAAAGGCTGCAAGGGGTGAATCTGGCTAAGATGGTGAACCCTCCAAGGTGGAAAGAGCAACTGCTGTAGAGGTGGTTGGAAAATGCAGAGAGTATTATGTGAGTCTCTTGCCTGGGCTGTGGGACAGGCTCGCTCTTGCTGTGGCAGGAGGATCGGGGTAAACAGGGCAGCCCAGGGTGTTCCAGTGTGTGCAGCTGTGTTGTGGCTTACATCAGAGAGGGCTGAAATGAAGGGAGAGAGAAAACAAGCGGTGGAATTGAAGAAGGTGGCAGCACTGCCACAGTGGTGAGCTGGTGAGTGCAAGCTGCAGGCATGTCTCAGATGGACTGGAAGAAAGAAAAGGAGACATGCGGCGTGCAGGAAAAAAAAAGAGAATAAATACAAAAAATTTAAAAAGCTCAGTCAGAGAGGTCAGAGCTTGAAATGAGCCTGCCAGGAGTGGGGGTCCTGTCCCGGGGATCCTTAGCATCCAGAATCTGCCATGGCATGCACAGACCTCTGTCTGGTCCCTTTTCTTCCTCGCTAGCGTCTTCCCCCTCCCCCTCCTCCTTTGTCAGGCAACTCGTTAACACTTATTAGCAAGCATCTTCAAAAGGCCAGGAGGGGGGAAAGGATGGGAGAGGAGCTGAGATGGCTAAAGGAAATGATTAGGAGATTCCTTTTCCTTTCTGCCTATTCAAGCTTTAATGACCAGCCCTTGCTCTGTCTGTGCCCTGCATTGTTATCCAGCCCTACCCCGGGATCGCAGCACCCCTGCTACCTCCGGCACCGATCCTCCCTGACATCTGGGGCACTGCGAGTGCCCACAGCAGCTAACCTTTCTCATGCTGAGGGTGCTTACTAGGGCTTTACTCTTCCTTCTGCCCTTGGCATTGGTGCCAGTGCTGTGCCAGCACTGGTTGAATCTCCTGCTGGTTCAGCCCTCCGAGTGTACCTTCTTAATCAGTGTCATCAGCGTTGGGTGCCGAGCTGGGTCTGCCCTTCTGTGATCCTGCCTGGAGACTGATCTCTATTTATGTCTAAACATGGCTTGTAAATCCCGGGTATCCAGTGCCAAGGACTAAGAATCTGCTAGGCAGCAAATGGGCTGGTTTAGTGGCCAGGATTGTGTTTGCCTGAGGTGGAGGAGGGAGGGTTGACTAAAGGTGACAGAATCCGGCCCATAGCTTTCTATTTCTGCCTCGTAGTGGTTTCCACTTGAGCTAGTTATGTAGAGCTGAGCCCTAATCCCATCCAAGTGGATGGCAGAGCTCCCATTGGCATTGGCAGGACTAGGCTGGATCAGCAGAGGCTGTTTTGGACTGTTCTGTTGTGGAACATGGGTCATGTTTGTTTTGCTCTGTCCATCAGTGTCTTCACCCCTTCCAAGTTACAGTACAGGAACAGAGCCTGGGATGGTTTCTATACATTGCTGAACTCCCCAGAAAAGAATTTTTCTATCAAAAGATTCCTGTAACTTGGTCATGACAAGCACCCCTCCTCCCCTCCCACCTGGCAGACAAAAAAAATTGAGGAATTTCCAGAAGTTGCTCTTCCCTTGAATTACTAGTGTAGATATGTATTTAAAATGACTCCATGGCCACCTGCTAGTGACCTGGAAAGATGTTTTGATGGGGCTTGGTTATACAGATAATAGATGTGATTCTTATTAATATAAAGTCATTTACTCCACAAGATGCTCTGAGGGCTCTGGATCACTCTGCCCAGATGTAAAGTCTTTGGAGCAGTGACTCTGTGTGGAGACAAAGGCTTGCTAAAATCAGGTGTTTTACTACTGAATCCAATCTGTCATGGTTTGGGGCAGCAGGGAACAAAATTTGCCCCACTTGTTGAATTTTGTGTCAGCATTAAAGATGAGTAGAAATTTGCAATGCAAGTGGGGAGGGAAAGGGAGTGAGTGATTTAGTTTGTTCAGTGATTTAGCTTGTAGAACAAACCTTGGGCAATGTTGAAGAAAACCAGACCGAAGAGATGCTGGTGACTGGGGTGCTCCTCACACACAATCTGTGCAGTGCCTGCTCCAAGTGCTGGGAGCCTGCGTTCACACCAGTTCCTACAAGGCTCCTTCTTTCAACAACTTGTTATTACAGTCTGCTGAGAGTGTGAGAGAATCTCCTCTGTGTCAATAGCTGAGGGTTTAATTTCAAACAAGGGGGAGAACTGGATTTTGATATGAATACTGGAAAATTAGAAATATGCATGGGGAAAAAAAAAGGACAGAGAAGAATTGGTGAGCTGGAAAAAAACAGATGAATATTACAATTTTTTTTAGTGTTTTTCAGAGTTTATTCTTGATCTGGTACTTATTCCATGCAGCATTTTGGAAAGTATTTGGCAAATTTATAAAAGCAATCTGTAGAATACTTTGTAGTCAGATGCCATAACCTAGATTAATTTACTGCCTTCAGAAATAAGTGCTAAAGAAATACACTGGTTTATTTGTCAGTTAAAAACTTGTTTTGGGAAGGAGTTATAGCTGTAGAATACAAGAAATATTGAGGACAGACAGTGCAAAAGTTTTATAGCTTCTTGGTATGAGAAGAGGGGTAAATTTCAATTATGCATTTTATTAACATGGCCCTTTTAGCTCTATAAAATGGTAACGATGTTAAAGTCCCCTCCTGGGAAATAATGTCACATGGCTTGCCACTGATAGAACTTGAGGATGTTAGGAAATGCTGATAGAGTTAACCAGTTGTTAATCAGTTCATTTGCAACTGAGTCTTGAGTCTCCACCTGAACTGGAGATAACTGGATGATAATCTTGACCTGGAGGTGGGCTTGTTGTGAACTTGTTGTCTAACTAGATCTGTAAGGAATTGTTTCATTCCTTTGATAAAATCAGGTCAACTCATATTCAACTTTCATGTAGTGGCAGGTCGCCAGGTGGTTGGTGCTGAGATGTTTTGTGTGGGGTCTGAGCGAGCAGCACTGGTTAGTGCTGGGCACCAATGGCTCCTGGTCGGCTTTCTCACAGCTCTGATGCTCTGGAGGGCACTTCCCTGAGCTGAGGCCTCTGGGGAGTGTCTGTAACAGATTTGGAGGATCTGGTGCCCCAGTACAAACTTCTGTGGGGCTGGTTCAAACAAGGAGCTTCCGTAGCTCCTGGAATCTGGCCCTGGCCTGGCCCTGGTGGGCTGGGAGAGTGTCCCTGCTGTGACACACGTGATGACAAATCCCCTTGGGGAGATGTGGGGGAATATGGGAACACTGTGGGACTCCGAGCCAGTGGGGGAATATGGGAACACTGTGGGACTCCGAGCCAGTGAGGTCCCAAAGGCTCTGAGGTTTAGCAGTTCTGTAACATCCTGCTGGTAGGGCACTGAGGAAACAGCAGCACCAGGAATGGGTACAAAGATGCTGTGGTGCCACTCCTGATAGGATATTCCTTCAGAAGTGAGAGGGCCCCACAGGATTTGCTGTGAAGCCTCTTCAGTGCAGGTCATATAGTTGACAATTGGTTCATCACAGTCCTGCCTCCTGCTGCTTCTGGTGGAGGCACCTGATGTTGGCTCCCTGTGTCTTTCTCCTCAAAACATGGATTCCCCATAACAACTGGCAGCTGTACTGACTAGCTCAGCTTGTTGTCTTCCTGTAAGTACTAGTTTTCCCCCAGTGGAAAAGGAGTTTTGGTGATATTATCCCGATGAATGAAGGGGTTTTCTTAATTAAAGTAATAATCTGAAAGTTGTCATTGATAAGTGTGTAAACAAGCTGATTGCAGTAGGCGCATGAATAGCTCTAATGAGCACGTGTGGGTATTGAATTAACCATGGTTCACAAGCCATGCATAGCTATATGGTTATTTACAAATAACCACTTTCCCCTTGTGCTTGACTTTGCCTGCCACCCCAAAATCCTTGTCTTTTCAATGTTGCATAGTAAAAAGGAACCTGCTTCTCTCACGAGAAGAGAGCTTTAAAGGCAATCACTGATTTTAAGGTGGCTGGGAAGGCAGCCTGTGCTGGTGGTATTTTTTTTTTTTTCCACTAAGTGAAGTGCAGCCTGGTGGGTACAGCATTGAGTGTTCATCATTGGCCTCTCCTTGCTGGTGGATTGGAGGAGGCACTCCAGTGCTGGATGTGTTTGGAGTGCCCTGTCTGTGAAATGGAGAACAATGGCTCTGCGAGGCTGTTGTGCTGTTAACGAGCTCCTCAGAGGAAGGGCCCTACAGAAGTGCAAATCATCTTCTTAACTTGCTGTTAATTATTGATATACTTATTCATTGCAATAAGCAGGATGGAAGTAGCAGGGTAATGGTAGGCTCAGCTGATCTGTAAGTGGGTGGAAGTACAGTGGTTTCTTGTGACTGTCCCAAGGAGATGGCCACTGGACCTGCAGCTCTGCTTTGTTGATGCTGGTGAGACTCTGGAGGAATCTTCCCTTTCCAGGCCTAAAAACATATCTGATTTGATTTAAAAAGGGCTTGAGTGTGTACCTTCCATCTATTGAAAGAGAAACAAAGTTTGAGTGCTCTGTAATCTGGGTGACCCTGCCTGCAACCTAAAATAGCAAAAAAACCCCAAAAAGACACCAGGTGTAGTTTAACTTCCAGAGTGTTTAAATACAGCTTCTTTCCTGATCCAGAGAAGATCAGAGTTTGTGTTGCTATGTACTAATGGCACTTTGACTTGATCTCCAATTTTAGTAGCAACTCATTTTTCTTTGCTGTCATTTCAGGATATCATATTGTGGAGTGGAAATTCAGCCTCCTGTTAACCACTGTGTTGCTGCAAATAGCCTCCTTCCTTTTGAGTGCCCAAATCTAGCACAGAATTAAGGGAGAGATGCTGAATCAGTGACAAAGACAACTGCTCTTTGTTTAAACAAACTGTGACTTGCATCATGAAATAAACAAAAAATAGGGATATTTATTGCATGTCTGCTTCTACCCTAAAATTGTGACTTAATGGTTCTCTGTTGGGATAACAATAAATGGTCCAAGAGGGTGTTTTTAGGAGATGGCTTTTGGGGGAACTACTATGGTTGGTTGTGTATGCATCCTTCTGGAAATTCATACATGTTGTGCTACTGTCATGGGATTTATGCTCTTCTGGGTCTGCATCATCATTAAACAGACAAATGAACCACCAGGGTAACCTTGGCTCTGAAGATATTTGTGTTTATCAGTGTGTCTGCTTTTACCTGCAAAAACTCAGGGAGGAGACTTCTGTGGGGCTAAATGCATTCCCTTCCACAGCTTGCATTGTCTGATGTGGTGTGTGTGCAAATCCCATGTGCAGCCCCTTTCCCATGTCCCTTGGGATTGTATATGCATTCCCTGGTGAATGCTTAGAGCAGCACTCTGGTGTTGCTGGCAATCTCGTTACAGTGTTGGTCCTGCTCTTCCTCTTCCTACCAAACTCTTTTGAAAGAAAAAGAGCAAAACACCACCACAAATTCAAACTCTGGTAGGGTTGTTTGAGCAGAGCAGGGTGTGCTGTGCGCACACAGTCACTTCCATACACATTTGAGTTAAAATGGGAAGTCCCAGGTGGAATTTCTACACTGGTGTGTGATCTGCCTGGATCCCTTTGCTTTCCAGACAAAGGAAAGGTGTAAGGCTGCCCTGTTCTCTGTGAAGGTGCCTCCTGGCAGCATCCTGCCTGTTCAATTTGCACAAGTCCATACTGGCTGTAGGGAGCAAGATGTGTGCTAAGCTTGTTGTCCATTGCCCTACAGGATTTGGACTTGAGGAGCTGTGGGGAGTTAAAATCTTTAGGTATATTTCTTCTCTCAAGCAGACTGAGGTTTGCTGGAGATTTCTGGTTTCAAGGTTTGTCAGGAATTGTCATTTCACATTGCTAGCAGAGGGTCTGAATATATGCCATATAATTAACACCAGGAAATTCTGACTCCTGAGGCTATAGGGTTAAACAAATATATGTCCCCATTAAACTTGAATAATAAGAGGTTAACTCATTAGGAAAAGAACATTCTTGATGTGTTTAATGGAGAGAGAGAATTAACTCTTACATTTCCTTGTAAACCCTTATCTTAGTTTAAGTTTCCTTTTTGAGCATCAGGTTTTTCTACTGTAGAGTATTTTACACCTGAAAATTTATGTCCTGTGTATTCTTTATGACTTGTCTTTTGATTCCTGGGTTATTGATGTGCCTGGATCCTTTGGGGTCTTTAAAAATTATGCTTTGGTGCTGGTTGGTGCATAATTAAAAATAATATGCACTGCAGAACAAAGGCAAATCTTGAAAATCACTTATTTGAATATCCAGTAGCAACAATTCACATGCCTGTATTTTTCTTATTTAATCCTTACAGTCCCTGAAAAATAAAAAATTGTAGTACCAGGAATGACCTTACAATAAGTCATGAGCAAGTGGCTTGCAAATATAGCATTTTTATTAGAAGTCATTTAATTGTAAAAGCACAAAGAAAATAATTTTTAAGACCTTGTATTTCCAGTTCCAGACTCCAGTTAATTTCCAAGAGGTGTACCTGGCTTGTAAACCTCTGCTTGGAGTTGTTTTGGGCTAGGGGCTTGCTGGATGTGCTCCCACTGGGCTGATTGCAGAGTTCAGGACTCACTGATGCTTATTATTGTAGAATGGGCTTCTTGGGTCAGGCAAAAGATGTCAAATTTCAGGGGAAAACAGGTGAAATACACATAAATTAATACAGCCACTGTGAAAGCTTGCAAGCGTAATAGCTCTTTGATTGTGGTGTGAGCAAACCTCATCCCAGTGCCCTTGGTGTTCCCCACATGCAGTTGTACTTTGAAGAGAGCATGTATTCTTGCCTGAAATTATCATTCTGGCAGAGCTGATTGCTCCCTCTACCCTGGACACTGATGGCTCCAGCTGACGATGCACTCCAGGGTGCAGTTGCTGGTGGAAGTAAGAGGTACATCACTTTCATCATAGAATCACAGAATCATAAAATCAACCAGGTTGGAAATGACATCTGAGATCATCAAGTCCAACCCTTGATCCATCACTGCTGTGGTTACCAGACCATGGCACTGAGTGCCACATCCAGTCTCGCCTCAAACACCTTCAGGGATGGTGAATTCACCACCTCCCTAGGCAGCCCATTCCCATGTCTGATTACTCTCTCTGTAAAGAATTTCTTCCTAATATCCAACTTAAACCTCCCCTGGCAGAGTTTAAGACCATGCCCTCGTAGCTGCCTGGGAGAAGAGACCAACCCACCTGGCTACAACCTCCTTTCAGGGAGTTGTAGAGAGTGATGAGGTCTCCCCTGAGCCTCCTCTTCTCCAGGCTGAACAATTCCAGCTCCCTCAGCCTCTCTTCATAGGACTTGTGCTCAAGTCCCTTCACCAGCTGCTGTTCTCTGGACCTGCTCCAGCCCCTCCATGTCCTTCCTGAACCGAGGGGCCAGAACTGGACACAGCACTCAAGGTGTGGCCTCACCAGCGCTGAGCAGAGGGGCAGAATCACTTCCCTGGTCCTGCTGCCACACTGTTCCTGATCCAGGCCAGGATGCCTTTGGCTGCCTTGGCCACCTGGGCACACTCTGGCTCATGTTCAGCTTCCTGTCAATCCAAACTCCCAAGTTACTTTTGGTCCCTTTCTTCATGTCTGAGAGATTCTCCTGAAGAATTTTTCCTTACTCCAGGCCACTGTAAGTGTTGTTCTTTTAAATGGGCTGAGTCTGGGTCCTTGGGAACTTCAGGACAATGACACCAACAATCCTATTGCTGGTCGTGCTTCTGTCAGAATAATTAATCCAAGTGTTGGCTCCATATGATAAAATTAAACTATTGATTAGTAACAGTTTGGTCCAACCAGGGAGAGAAAAGTGGTCATTTGCACAGATTTTCTTGAACTGAGAGACTGATTTTTCTTTCCAAGATTATTCTATTAAAAAACAGGAACAGATTTAATTAAATAACTGACTTTTGGTAAATTGAGCACAGAGATAATCTGATTCTTCTGTAAGCAAATAGGAAATTTTTCTACATTGTTACTCATATTCTGGATCTTTTGTAAGAAACATCTGGATCTCTCTGGCTATGGATTTCTTCAACCTGGCAGTTAAAAAATTCTAGAGAGGATTTGATGTTAGAGGCCCATGGGGTGAGAAGGAAAACCCAAAATATTCTTGACCTTTGGCCCACTTAAGAAATGATATTTGCTTATGGAACAGCTACATGTGTGAAGCAGCTCTAGCTAGGAACAGTTCTAGGCATGGAAAAGACAAAGTGTAGCCTCAGACTATGTAATAACACTTTTCAAGGCAGAAATAATAATAATTTATAATGCATGCAGCTGTATAAGCTCTCAGCAGAATCAATTACGGAACATTTTATTTTGTGGATCACCTGAGAATAGTCTATCTTCCCAAAGCTTGCAGAGAAGAGATGCAAGAAGTCTGGGAAATGCTTCCAAGCAAGGAGGTTTCCAATAGCAAATAGTAAACCAGTGATGTCAGTCCAAGGCAGGAAATCAGCATTTTGGCTCCTGCATGCTCCATGGCTCGGCCTCTTTCCTGTATGTGGGAGTGTGCATGTATGTGGAACTGTATAAATAATCAGACTCCACCATGTTTCATGTGGTGAGGGACAGCCTTGGAGTGACTGGCTTCTGGGATGAGTGGGTGCTTAGCATAAACACTTGTGTGTTCTTAAAAAAGCTGAGGAACCTGTTTTTCTTGTGGCATGATCCAGAGATCCAAGCTGTTCCATATGCTGCAGCAGGGTAGAGGAAATTACACCTTTTTTATCTCTCTTGTTCAAAGTAACATACTTTTGTTGAATTTACTGTTCTGTTATGTGGGCAAATTAATCTCTGTGTTTTTGTCAGGTGTTTCATAGGAGACTTCTGCTGCAGCAGCCCAAGCATTTAGATTTCTGTCTTTATTGGCCTGGTTTCCACTTTAGCAAATTCACAGCTTGTGAGCTATTGCTGGAAAATTCAAATGTGCAAAACATTAAGGGAACACTAAGCACAGCCATCCCCGTAATTTGTGCCCTGTCTTCGCTACTAATAGTGTGTAACATCTGACTACAGTAATGCCTAGAGCACCAGCTCCTGTTGTGCTGGGTGCCATGTGGGTGGGAGGGGGAATTCCTGCCTTCTGGGGTCTTGAGTGGGAACTAAATGAGACAGGGGCTTGGGAAATCACCACAGTGGGGAAAGAGGGGAAGTGACTTGGTCACCCAGCAGCTCAGTGGCAGGACGAGGAATAGAATTAGGTCCCTGCTAGGATATTTAGTCACATCTAAACTCATTTTTCATGGTGCCTCGAGGCAGACTAGGTGACTTCTTACAGTACTTTTTTTGCTCCATTTTGTTAAAAGCCCATGGATGAATTAGCTGGTACCTGCTAATTAGTGAATGCAGACAAAGACAAATCCTGCTCAGACTCACCTCAGCTTGCCTGGGGTAAACTTAATGCTGACCATGACTTTTCCTTGTTTCCACTGGCCAGTTAGATGTTGTGCCAATCTTGATTAACTTGGTAGTTTAAAAATTGAATTCAATTAATTTCATCACAGAGACAAGCCCTCTGGCCATGCGAGTTTGCAGGGAGAGGCACAGAAATTAGGCTTGGATCACTACCTGCATTTCTCTGGAGTCTTTGAAATCCTACCGCTAGTTCATAACCTGAAAGTACAAAAGTAAAGCTGATAGACATGGCAAAAGAAATCTCACTACTGTGTTTCATAGAATGTCATGACAGAGAAGCCATGCTTAAAGTAGAAATGCTGAGTTCTTGCTATGAAAGAGAAAAACCTCTTCTACGGATCCAACACGTTAGTAATGACAAACAGATCTTCCAAAGGATGTTGATTTAGGAAAAATAAGAGGGATTAATACAGGCATTCATCTTTGCTGTCAGTTTAATATCAAGATAATTTTATTTGATAGTTCAATGTAATAAGCTCCCCTTTTCCTTAATACATATTTGCTAAAAGTAGGCAATATTGTAATACAGTAATTAGCCATATTTGCCTTTACTATGTGTGAATAAGATTAATATACTAGAGTGTTCAACCTAATTGATCTATTATGTGATAGGGACTCAGAACCAGACTGCAAATTACAGTTTAACCCCCCAAAGGGCTAGACTTGTTTAGAAAATGTGCGAGTCTTTAAGAGATAAAATTAATAGAACTGACGTTGACCTAAATATTCAGTGTTATTAATTGTATCAGTGGATTGTGCTGCTTTTATGTGTAACTAGGAAGGCAGAGTGTTTAGAAAGGAGCAGGTTTATGACAGCAGTGGAAAGGGTGGCTAACAGAACATGACAATTATTGCAAACCAGGTTTCCTGGTTAAAAAAAAGTGATTGTCACAGGCCCTTAAAATTGCTATTCCATGTGGTTGTGATTAAACAAATCATCCGTGCAGCGTGTTTGGAACATAATGGCTCTGTGGGAAAAAAAAATGTAAATCAGGTTTTTGTATTAATGAAAACAGTTTAATATGGTTTTAATGACCCATTTTTCAGTCTTCACCAGAAAGTAATTACCAGTTAGATAGTTAGTGCTCTGGGCTTTGTTCTGGCTCTCAGAACTCCTTCAGTGGGTCACCCGGGGGAGTCCTGCGGTGCTTCACGGGCAGCCCTGGGCTGGTGACCCAGCAGCAACGGGGCCCTGCTCCACCACAGCTCCCTGCCTTCTGCTCCACCACAGCTCCCTGC